>NC_056744.1:1006869963-1006917463 GCF_019279795.1 Protopterus annectens | reverse complement strand
TTATGGAGCTGTTAAGGGAGTTGAAAAATCAAGCAGTTAGAAAAAAAGGCACACTGATGGAGATGGCCACCCATCCAGAGAATAGACTGAATCCTACTTATTGAGGTCTGGCCACTACCCAATAACATGCAGGCCTGGAAACGACATCCGGGACAAGAAAGGATTTGTTGAAATGCTGATTCTTTTGGAAGAGATTGTACCATATGCTGTGCATATGTTCTTTCTAAGCTCCACACCTTTGTCCAGTGGAGTGAAGCAGACTGTAGTTCAAGAGGGGAAAAAAGACATTCAGTATATTTTTCAAATGCCCCACTGGCATCTTTCCTTTTTTAACACCTTTTTATGCAAACTTATGTGGTGAACCCAGTAACAAAGCAAGACAATACCAGGGTCAATGTACATCATTAGATTTTAATTTTATTTTTTAGTACATATTATATGCAACACTTCTGTATAACTGTTATCACATGAAAAGGAGTAAAAAATAAGTCAGTAAAACTTCTTAAGCTTAAGTGGTCCTAAAACGAAATAACTGATATTTGTAGTGTGAGTGTGTGTGTGTGTGTGTGTGTGTGTGTGTGTGTGTGTGTGTGTGTGTGTGTGTGTGTGTGTCTGTGTGTGTGTGTGTGTGTGTGTGTGTGTGTGTGTGTGTGTGTGTGTGTGTGTGTGTGTGTGTGTGTGTGTGTGCGTGTGTGCGTGTGTGTGTGTGTGTGCGTGTGAGCGTGTGTGTGTGTGTGTGTGTGTGTGTGTGTGGTTAATTGAATGAGGTCATACCTTACAAATGGCAATGCTACACATGAATTGTCTGAAAACTGCCAGCTCCTACAGTGGTAAAGCCAGTGAGATTCCAAGCAAAGTTATTGCATACCAAGCTAGCTAACTAGATTTTCTTACAAAGAAGATGTTTTAGAGTATAAATAATAGTGGCATGTATCAGACTTAGTTTTCAAATTTACAGTAAACACAGAAGTGCAGTGCTTTTGGGGTTGGGCATGAAGCTGATAATGTTCAAATGTGATGTGTATCATGTAAGAGAAAGATGCTTTAACAAATTGAGATCAGTGTTGTATTTCTTTTCTGGTATGTTGTGACCTGACAGAGTCCTTGAAATGAAGTCCTTATCATGGGTATGGATGGTAACACAAGCTCATTGTGGTTAATAGCACCTGATTCCTTGAGTAAGGGAGACTTTCAGAATTTTGGGTGAAATGGAATTTCCCTATACTATGAAGTGTGGTTGTATAATTGTACCGCTGCTCTGATGATAGTTTTAAAGTACAGCAGTTCTGTGACTTCACAATGACAGCTTTTTAAATGTTACTGATTCTGAAAAACATGATGAGAAGGCAGTGGTGGTGCAGCGGTTAACGTTGCTGCCTCATAGCAAGAGGTTCTTCAGTTCGATTCTTGGATGAAGAGCTTTCTGTATGGAGTCTGCATATCTTCCATGCGGTTAAGTGATGTTAAAGAAATGCAGGTAGGTGTATGGGTGTTCCTTCTTCGAAGGTTGGGTGTCAGGCTGGCAACTTGGCACCAAAAAAATCCCCTGTCAATCATTAGCGGACTTGAGTGCCGCTGTGGTGACCCCTAAGCAGGAAAAGCCGAAATACTTTATTTACTGATTCTGAAAAGCAGCAAAGAATATCCATATACAGCACAGAAATACTGGAAATCTACATTTAATGGGCTTAATGCATCACTGTGTGCAAACTCAGCGTGAATGTCATTTTTGGTGAAAAATAAAATAGTCTGACATGGTATTTAGAGTTTAAACTTTTCCCTTACCCTTCCCACTTTTAGGGGCTTTGCTCCCTGTGCTATCTTACTTGATATAATCAATGCCAAGTTTGCTACACCTTAAGGGAAAGATAATTTCCTCCATGCGCCATAACCTTTTCTCAAGTGTCCATTTTCAGATGTGTGCAGATTTGCCTGAAATAGTATAATGAATGTAAATTGCTATTTCAATATATTTTTTAATCTTTGCCAGTCTGAATATTATTTTCCTCTTTACTAGTTTAGGCTGCTGGAAGGTATCGAGGTTCTTGCATTCTCATGTTCTCAGACTATCCCACATTAGTAGATGTCAAGATTACCACTGCAGAGCTTCAGAGCTTGTGGCCAGGCAGAATGCAGTTGTTCTGATTACAATATTATTCTTCAAAGACATCTTCATTGAGTGCTGTTTCAAATAAAGCCAGTTAGCCAAGACAACATCGAATGAAGCTGAAACATAATTTGGAAAATCATTTTATAGGAGAGGCTATATTATTCTAACTCTGTATTGCTGCCACATGTGAAAGAGAGCCTTTAACTAAATGTGGTCAATTCAGAGTCAGGTAGCCAAGTACAATAAATTATGTTTTGTCTCACATGGCTGCCATCAGTCACATGGATACTGACCCTTCACCTGAGCTTCTTTTGGTGGCATATTGGCTTAGATGATGGGAGAATAAACATAAAATTTAACTATTAACTGTTGTTCTCCTGGTAATCAGGCAAGTTCTCACTACCAGATAATCACCCCAGTCTAAGGAGATATACTTAAAGTGACATATGTCTCATGTAGAAAAAAATGTTTAGACTAAACGTGGAGAGTCAACTTTTATTGTATTTGTAGTGTACGAATGACTGTCCAGAGCAATGGAGTGACGTTAAAGGTTTCCTAATGACAATGGAACGTGTTATCCATGATTGTAGAATTCCAGACATGCTCCAGTCTCTTAAGTTAAGGAAGAGCACAAATACAACTCCGTTTCTCTTCATCACCTACCGGTTTATATTTGAGTCTTAGCATGTATGTCGTTCTAAGGTTCTTCATTTCCTTTCATCACTAGTTTTCGTAGAGCTCTTTAGCTAAAGGTGTAAAAATGAGTACAACTTTTAGTTAACCCAGAGTATGGGAGCTAGCATCAAGCTGGACAATGACAAAGGAAAAAAATGGAGGTGTCTGTGGCCCGTAGATAAATGGACTCCAATAACAGGTAGGAAGGTGCATGGCAACAAAACCTGACAAAGTAGTTCCATATTTAAGAGCAGAATGCACTTGTAGGATTTAATGCAGTGAATTCTGTTTTTCCCTAAATTGCCTGTCACATTAATGGACATCAGTCTTCCAAAAACGTAAACACCTTACCAAAATTCCACAACACGGTGCTTATTGCATTCCTTAAATCTATGTGCTACATTTTAAATCATCTTAATTTGGTGCTTTATGCTGAATTTATAATTGTTGGTATTGTGAGTTATACTTTGCAATCACGAGTCATATGTGAAAACATTTGTACTGTGATTTCAGCTTCACAGTCATAGGTCAAATGTAAAAACAGCCAAAGATAATCAACATGCTTACAAGGTTATTAAATACATAACCAAATAAACAACACTTTTAGATCTCTTGAGAGTTTGTTTATGCCCCATTGGACTTGGGAATGTGCAATAGGTCTAACAGGATAGGGTAAGTTGAGACTCTGTAGGCAAGGCAAAGATCACCTATCAGCCTGTATGACCCCAAGTAAAGGGACAAGGCTTTGAGATAATCTGTATAGTGTCTGTGATTTAGGCCTTTGATTTTCTTAGTAAGAAAATATCTGTGAGCATTTCAGTTGTATTAATTGTTTGGATATATACAAACAGAAGTGGGCATTATACCCACTGATCAGTCTGATGAGTGTGGAATGATCACATTCCTGGAACTAGTTGCCATACCCTTATTAACAAATTGTGCAATGAAAAAGCACTTTCTTACAACAGTGGCTACATGGCAATTGAAGCACAGTTAATTGCCTACATATGTTCCCAGGTCCCTAACTACTGAATCAGTTTTCAGAGGTGGATTGTCAATGTGATAGTTACAAGTCATGTCAGTTGTGGCAGAATAATACTATACTTGCTTGGAATTCAGTTTTATCCCATGGTTTTGACACCAGCTCTCGGTTTGGGAAAGGGCTTCTCGGATTATGTTGGGGTCCTCTGGGGAGTTCATGATGGCACCAAGTTTACAGTCATCTGCAGACTTGGTCAACTGTAAACTCTTTACAGTAGTTTTGACTTTCAGAAGTAAATGCCAAAGAGGAGTGGTCCAAGGACTGAACTTTGGGGTGCACAATGGGTGACAGGAATTAGAGGAGGTAGAGCAGCTCACCCTAATTTCCTGAGTTTTGTTTGTGAACCAACATGTTAGCCAATGAGTTACATAGGAATAGTTTATCTGCAATAACTGAGCATGGGATGGTGTTGAACACCTTCATGAGATCTAGATATGCAGTGTGCACTGATTGATCCTCATCCATTTTTTTAGTAACCTTCTCAAAGAAGTCAATCAGGTGAAGCAGACAAGACAGACCCTTAACAAATCTGATCTGTCTAGGGTCAAGAGTTTACTGGTTAGCTAAGTCCTTATTTATTAATGAAATAATGATCCTTTCCATAGCCTTGGAGATTAAGCTAGCTAGACATATGAGTCTACAATTTCCTGGGTCCATCGGTGCTGGATCTTTATGCAGGAGGAATAATCATTGCTGCCCTCCATTCATCCAACACAAAGCCTGTCTGGACACTGACACTTAATAGCCTTTGTAGGGAGATCTGATATGTCCAGTTTCAGGCTAACCAGTAAGTAGTCTTGTATGTTGTTTGACCCTATCGAGCCAGTGTTCTTGGCTTTGGATAGTGCTTTAAAGACTTGTTCATGGGAGATTTCGGGATGTAGATGGGGGTATGAGATGATTTGTGACAGACGAGTACCAGTAAGAATGAAAGGGAAGGTCTACAAGAGGGTAGTTAGACCAGCTATGTTATATAGGTTATAGACAATGGCATTGATAAAAAGGCAGGAGTCAGAGCTATATGTGGTAGATTTAAAGATGTTAACATTTGCACTGGGTGTGAAAAGGGTGGACAGGATTAGGAATAAGTATATTAGAGAGTCAGCCCAGGTTGGAAGGTTTGGAGACAAAGCCAGAGAGGCAAAATTATGTTGGTTTGGACATGTGCTGAGGAGGGATGCAGAATATATTGGGAAAAAGATGCTAAGGATGAAGCTTCCAGGTAACAGGAAAAGAGGAAGGCCTAAGATAAGGTTTATGGATGTGGTGAGAGTGGACATGCAGGTCGTTGGTGTGACAGAGCAAGATGCAGAGGACAGGAAGAAATGGAAAAAGATGATCCGCTGTGGCGACCCCTAATGGGAGCAGCAGAAAGAAGAAGAAGATGGGGGTATGAGATCTTGGAATGTAGGAATGAAGAGTGGGGTAAAGTAAGAGCAAAATTTATCTGCTAGTAGATTGGCTATGCCTTCTGGATCCTAGTATGTGATATCATTTACTATTAACTCTGCACAGTGCTGGGCATTGTTTATAAGGTTTCTAACATAGTTAAAAAATGCCTTGTGGCTGTCCTTTGCCTGGGTGGCAGTTTTTACTTCATAGCTGGCTTTACTTGATTTGATCTTAGTTTGCCATTCCCTGTTAAGTTTAACAAGACCTTTATTGTCTCTTGAAAGCTACATTTATTTTTACATGCAATCATTTTTTTTTTTGTTATACCATAGGGGTTTATTTTTGAATTTAGCATTGTATTTACTTGGAGGGGACAGATTCTACATAAGCAGTGGGGCCACTGAGTTGGAAGGGGATGTTGAATTTAACTAGGTCATCACTCGGTTTTTAGTAGAATAGCCTTGGCATAATCTCTGAATACGATGGTATTAGAGGACACTTTTGGCTTCAGTCTTAAGGTGAACATAACTATTTGTCATCAGATTTGACCAGAGAGGAAGTTACAATTGGTAGGGATCTCAGCTGTCCCATATTGTTGAAGACATAGTCCAGGATTTCTTTGCCACCGGATGGGGTGTGGACTAACTGGTTCAGAGACTTTGTATTGATGAAGTCCAGTAATGTCTGGGTATACAAGTTAGAAGATGTATATGTCTCTCAATTAATGGAGGAGTAGCTGAAGTCCCCTAGGAGAATGGTGTTTGGCTTAATGCACAGGGACTCCATACTAGTTAGGTAAGACTTATGGGTTGAGGGGGGCATAGAGGGTGTCATATAGCTAGCCATAATTAGTTAGGTAGGAGTTATGGGTTGAGGGGGACATAAAAAGTGTCATATAGTTAGCCATGATGTGATAGGGGGTCTTTTTTAAATATGGAGTCACCACTGCCGTTAATGCCTTCATCTGTTGTGGTGGGCCTAAATGTGTGGCAAGCATTGAAATGCTGCACTAATGGGGTACTTTCAAGGGTCTTGAACCAAGTGTCCATAGCAATGCCTATATCAATATTTTCCAGGGTAAGGTGCACTTGTAGTATTTTTGTTAAGGCTCCTAGAACTGAGCAGCAATACCTTTATGTTATCTCAATTGTGTTTTGCTATTTTGAAGTTTTTGAGTGCTGACATTGCCTAAAAAAAGGCAGGCAATCTCAGGCAAGATATTTAGGACTGTCTACCATCTCCTATCATGCTGACATATCTTGTACTTCCATTGAATGACACCAGAAACTAAGCCAATTGTTGAATTCAATCTTTTCTTTGTATTGTGGCATCATTATTGACGATAGTAAAATACTGCTCCAGGCTAGGTTCAAACCAGCTTTTGACATGTATTCTGAGAGCTCCATCATGTCTTTTCATATAGTCCAGGAAGGTATATCTCAATTCATTTACACCCACATGTACTATTACTGTGTCATAAGTGTACTTGTGGTGCATGGACTTGTCTGCATGATGTAGTGAATCATGGCATCTGATAGGCAACTGACCCTGACCATCTCCTTGCACAACCTGGTGAGTGGTGCATCAGTGTGCCTCACAATGGAATCACCTATGGCTAGAATGTTAGATTGTGCATAGGTTTGCTTCATGGGCTTTTGTATTGAGAATGCATGACTCTTTAATGTATGTTTCGAGGTTGGTGATGCATGTGTTATATGTTTGTGAGGTTGCTGTGGGTACCTGTTTTTTAGATTACATTTAGGAGGTCTTTGTGATTTAGGTACATTACGTTTAAGAGCCTTAGCATATGTAGGTCTACATATTTGGTTGTTCCAATAGTATTAAATAACTGCATCTCTCACTCACTGTGTCAGTTTGTTTAAGTAGTAGGGGGTTGTCAGTAAACATGAGACAATTAATGCGTTGTTTCAGGATGCACACTTCACCCAAGCTGTCTACAGAGATGATCGGAAAGTGAAAATCTATGGTTACAGATGTTTACTAATGTGAGCTGAAGGGTAGTAGCATCAATGATTACTAGACGTGCTATTTGTCTGGTTGTGGAGATAGTACTGGTCTGCGTGATGCTATAAATCAATGATCCTTAACTCCTTCTCTCACTAGAAACAAAAGAGTAGCATTAATCCCAATCTGCTTCCTGGGTACTAGTATTAACCCAAATGTTGCTGTGTTTGGTACACTTGATATAGTGTAGATACCTGGATAGAAACTACAGCAGCTGACACAACTGACTGCCAAGCTACACAAAATCCCTAAACAGGTTCTCATCAAAACTGCAGTCAGACCACTCAGTGAAGTCCCATGCACATTGCCCAATCAGAGACCAGCAGGAATCAATGTCCCTCTGCTCCGTCTCTCACCAGGAGCAAAGCAATAGCTTTAAACCCAAGCTGGCTCCCAAAAAGCAGTTTTTAGGCTTTCTGTTGATAACTAATCTCTAGGAAGACTAGAAAATAATGTCCCTCTGGTCCTTCTCTCACCATGATCAAAAAAGAAAACTATTCCCCTGCTGATTTCTGAGAAGTGGCTCATAGGTTCTCCTATGATTGCTAGCCTAGTGCTAGATGCTACAGATAAGTAAGATGGAAAACATTGTCTCAATATTGCAGTGTATACTGAGTGAGTGGGATGATAAGTAACAAAGGCTAACTTAAGTTTTACGGAGCTAAGGAGACAACCTTCTCAGTTAGATCTTTCAGTGCCTGGTAGAATGAGCTGATGAGAAGAGACTGGGTGGAACTTCCAAAGTCAAATTTACAGTAAGGGTGGGCAGCTAAAAAGCCACCAAGATTAAAAGCAAAACAGGAACTGAATGGGTGAGGGGGTTGGAAAAATCCAATGAAGTTACACACCAGCAGAAGTCACACAGCAGTTGCAGCTAAATAGGAATGTGGTGAAAAAGGAATACAACTAAATAAAAAATCCTATTTCTCAGGTCCTTACACTATCTAGATGTAATTCCTTTTCAGTCACTGAATGGAAAAGGATTGTTTTTAACTGCCCCTACCCAAAAACAGGGAAATATCCAAACCTTAAATCGAGAATTCCAATCCAAAATCTAATGCAGTTACACACCGGCAGTAGTCTCACAGCACTTGTTTGGAAGTTTAGTCACACTAAACACAAAAAAACTCATCCTGGCCACTGCAATAAAAAAAGAAAACTGTTTTGAGTGGACCCATGATTTTAATGTATTGTCTGGTTGTTGGCACAGAGGATTAAAGTTATGAGCTGTTAAGGAGCTGCTTCATGTGGTCCAGGGATTGATTCCCACAGCCTCCATTTTTTTTAACTGTGTGGTTCAGAGCAAGTCATTTAACCAGACAGTGCTTTTGGGCTGAGTCTGACAAAGGTCCATAGAAATCAGTGCTCAAGAAAGATATGGTCAATAACTGGTGTAGTTTATGAACGCAGATGTGTTTTATGATCCATGGAGACTTTAAAAAAAAAAAAGATTATACACACTATACTTACTTTCCCATCAACTGCAGTTGTTTTATAGGACAGATTTTATTTTATTCACCAAGGGTGTTATTAATACCAGTGCTTGGATCAATATCTTTGTGTTTGATGCTGCTAGCTAGCTATTTCAGTTAGTTTAAACACATATTGTTGAATTTATTTACCTTACACTCCTGTTCCAACAAAATGTTTGGAAGATTTAGAACTCCTGGATCTATATAGAAAGACTCGATGTGTTTGTTACATTTAATAAATTTACAACCAGTGGATTTCATCTATTTTGGGGAGCCTTTAAAATTATTGATGTCTAGTATATTTAAGACTATAAGAAATAAAACATACATTGATCTTACTCATCTAAAGGCACAAACCGATAACTACTTAATTTGATTCGGATATTATTAGAAATACCAGTGAATAAATATGTTGATATGTGAAAGATTCTTCTGTTAGAATGAATACATTTTGAATAAACAAAAAATAAACACAGACACTCCTAGATTTCAAATGGAAACTTTAGAAAATGAAATCAGATAAATTAAAGCCTGTTATGTTATTTGGAGTTTATAGGATGGGACAAAGGGTTTCATTAATCAGGAAAGCATCATATATTATAGCATTTTCAGAAATGTAAATGAAATAATAAAAGACTGGTTAAAACTAAATTAGTTTAGAAGCTGAACAACTTACACTAGATAGTTACTCTAACTGCTTAAGGAAATTTAAGAATGAGAAGATAATGGGGATGAATCTTCCCTTTGGAACTTTTTTGTGAGACTGCAAGAATGATTCCGTCCCTATGTTATAACATTAGAACATTTTTGAACCTTTGCATAATATCACATTCCACCTTCATTTACTATATAGCTTAGTTAGTTCTGAATAAAATGAAAGAAAAACAAAATCATTATAGCTAACTACAGAACAGAGTGCAATACTAAATTATAATAATAAAATAACTGCAAGGCAAATAAATATTAAGATTACAACTTGATTTATGACTTAATCCTGCCTTTAAAATTTTACTTTTATACCTCAGAGGAGACAATATCAGTCCATAGTGTTATTTCAGATCATTACAGACTATTTCAGTTCTAACAAATTAGGTGAGGAAGTTTTTCTAGTCAGCTGTGATGCCACAAATACTTGTGAGTTAATGAAAAGAGATTACATTTTTCAGGTATTAACATCATAATGTCTTACAAAGCACCATATAATTCTAGTGTGGGGGCTGGACAGTGGGTCTATATTAGAACATTGAAGTTTCAGAACTTCGAATGTTCAATTATCAACACCTAGTAACCGAAAACCGATAAGACCGAAAATTTAGAACATAGAATTTTTTCCTATGGAAAAAATTTGCTGTTCCAAAACACATACACACAACACAAACACACCATACAAACAGCAATCCACACACATACACCTAAAATCTTACATCTAACCCTACACTAAACTGTACATACACCACTATCTACCCACTTACCTTAAACCAAACCCTAACCCTAAGGTCCATCACTATCACACACACACACCTCACCCACGCCCTAACCCTAACTCACCTGTCCCACCCTAACCCTCATGTCCACACAATCGCACACTTACCTGAACCCGACCACAACTTTCCACTACAGAGCTGAAAATAGAAAAGTGACAGGAACGGACAACCAAATTCTTTCCCTAGGAAAGAATTTGGTTTTCTAAAACTTCACTATTTTCAGCTTTCGCTTATTAGGTGTCGATATTAGAACATTCGAAGTTCTGAAACTTTGATGTTCTAATATAGACCCCTGGACAGTATCACTGAAGTATCTGTTGTACTTATGCTCTTCTTTTACACTGTCAGTCGGAGAAAGGTAGGCACATCCATGAACATTCCGATATTTGTACCGGTCCTAAATAACTTCCTGTACAAATCATCCATAATACTGTAGGGGCTAAAAACACACTCAGATAAAAATTACAGTAACTTTTTATACTGATGTTCTATTGTCCAAGTTCCCCAGCATTTTAAAGGAAAATAAAGCATTCTGTAAAGAAAGTGAATCATTTACAGGCTTTTCTTTAAATTTAGAAAAATAATTTCAGTTAATTTTGAACCTTAGTAACAATCAGATAGACAAAAACAATATTCCTGTAGTTCCACAGCTGAAATTTTTAGGATTATTATTGCTTCTGCTAATGCTCAGACTACCAAAATAAACTATACAGATATCTACAAGATTAACACAAATAGGTTTTGTATCTATAAGCAGAAGTGTAGGCTTTAGAAACATTTTAAAATGCATGCAGTACTCTTAGTAATATTCCCAGTGATCATCCACTGGGTCCCTTACCTGACAATATGAAGACTTTTAAATACTGTTTTAAAAAGGATGCTCCCTTACCAGTCCCTGTGGAGGTTGCTGATTAAACCCTGTACCAAAATGGGTTATCATTTCCAGACATCGTTCATAGGTTTTTCGTGGATCCATGGGTAAGTACACTAACTGTCCTTGTGGGCCATTTTAAGCCTAGACAATTTTCCTCAGATGTGAGAATCAAACCCTGTCTTTGAGGAAAACACCTTAACCATTATATCAAAATCTCCGTTTAGGCTAATACTATACAAGCAGTCACTGGGACCATTAAGAGCGTAACCATGTAAACCTGATGAATTACTATGCTACTCAGTAGTGTTCACCACTTTTGAGTAGGATAACCCAGGAGAGAATGTGTGATTGCCTATCCAGTTATCAGGATTAATTATGAAAGTGGCCAGAGTGCTGTTTTGTTTGACGTGTAGGAGGAGCTTGTTCCATAGGAGTGGGATGTGTTACTTATTTACCTCTCCCACTGAATCTTATTAGTTTGTTGCTGTAAGACATTGGTTCTGTATGGGTACAGGAGGACAGAATCTTTCATAGCTTAAAAACCAAGGCAAAGGTCATCAGGAAGGAGTTAGTAGGAGATTGAGTACAAAGAGAAGGCTAACAGTCTGTCTGCGTAACTAAGGGACTTGAGACCAGTGAGCTTTATAATTAAGACTACCTGAGGTTTCTCAAGTTGCACAATATGTATAGAAAGGTGTATGCCAAAAAATCATTATATGCAGTGACAGTCCTTATGAGAGATGAGAACAGGAGAACTAAGACTTGTTTAGTCCTGAAGAGATGCTCTTGGAAATTATTTAGGCCAAATAATCAGTTGTAAACATAGATGCCTGAGTCCCTGATGACATTATCAGTTTGACTCCCACCTTAAAACTGAGATGGCCATCAGAGATCTAAGCGCATTGATTGACAATGAGCCATCCTTTGACCACTGTGTATCTATCATAGTTAGGAAATCATTCCACTTCACTCAGCTAATTATTAAAAGCATATCCTTTATATCAGAAGAAGTCATAATTCTCCTCTATTCTATCTTTTTTAGGCCCATTAAAATACAATGCCCCCTTCTGTATGTACCTCTCTAAATACCATGCCTAATTTAAAAGACTCCAAAGATTCCTAACTAAAAAAATAAAAGGACTAAGCTCCTTAAACTACTCAGATAGTTCAAAAGTTCTTTCACTTTATTCCAGCTCACTATGAAAGATACTGTCCTCCTTCATCTTCAAAAGATCAGAAATACTATTAAGTACCTGTCTAAAAGATCTCAGTCTTCACTGTAATATAAACAGGACCTTCAGGCATGATAGATATCTGACCCATCATATCCACTCTCTCTTTGGAAAAAAAATTCCCTTTACATATCAAACAGTGCAGTATGACAGACAACTTTAAAATAAGTTTCGATGACTGTTTGAATATCCACAAATTCACCCCTGCTATATGTAGTATGACTCTCCTTAATTGGGGTACCTATGATATTTACAGTTTTACTTCATTTCATAGACTAGGCTTTTTGATGATCCTCTAGACCACCAGGCTAGTAATAATCTATGACTCTATGAACCTTTAAACCCATTTTAGCTAAGGAGAGTTACATCAAAATGAGTATATAGGTTTGATTATAAACTCCAAGTAAAGACCGTGCTGCTTGGCATTCTGAATTTATATGGAGTATATGGGGTTCCCTGAAAAATATGTAGTACAATTGTTATTCAAAAGGATGTACAAAACCAAAACATTGTAAAATGTGCTGAGAATCTTTGATACAAGGTTCATAAATGTTCCAGCTCTCATTTACAAAAGTTGCATTCTCAAAGTAGAGACAAAGGGTTAAGATTTCCATCTGAAGACAATGGAACTGATGTAGTACGTTGACTTACCCCACCCAACCCCACCCACCAATCCGTCATGTCATGTCATCTCCAAAATGCCATGAGTTTTTGAACAGTAGTAAAAATACAGTTCATCAGAGTGTGCCAGCTGATTTCAGTAGCCGTCCCTTTATCTGCAGAGCCTATTGCCTATAATTGAAAGGTATGAAAAGAAGGACTATTATCAAATATATTTCAACATTACTAAGACATTCACTGCTAAATAAATCATGAGTTTGCCTTACTGTGTCATTGATATCATGTAAAATGGTTGAAATTGCACATATTTCAGATCTGTAGAAAGAATTCAATGCTTTCCTAAAAATAAAACAATGCATATACAGAAATGAATCACTCATCTTTGAGACACAAATTGTATCTTATTTTGCAGTGCTTGAGAAGTCAAGAGATTTGGTTCTGAATCATAGGTTTATAGGTGCTTACTAGGCAATAGCCTAATAAGCACCTATGATCTGTGAGGATCTTAAGTAGCCTAGTCTTATATTCCACTGGTTATTATTAGCTCTTATTTTTTGCAATCCGAATATCTAAAGATGTGCTGAACAAGTATATGTTGGGTTAATTCTATGTTTCCCCTATCCATGAGAGTCAGTGGTAATAAACCAGGGGTAAATTTGTGATCATTGATTCATTCATCCAAATTATGGTTGAATAGGGTAAGATAAGTACTCCACTTTATGTGTGTGGGGGGGTGGTTCTACAGAAGCAATATTCTCTGATATGTACTAGAGAAAAATGATGCATTCCTGTGTTGTATTTTGGTACACTGTTCAGAGTTTAAGCCATTACTCTTGGTTTCTCACAGCTTGTGCTCTAGTCAGGTTACACACTGTTAAATGTGTTTTGTTAGGTTTGGAAAAGAGATTGAAGTCTCTTGAGTGGGTGTTTATGATACCACTGCACTTGCAGATGTGTAATAAGTCTAGTATAATAAGGTCTGTTGAGGGTCTATATGCAAAGCAGAGATTACTCTCAATAGCTTGTATGAGATCAAGAAGAGAGACTGAATTGGTCTACATAGCTTTTATGATTTAGTCCCATGATTTTTTGTTTTTTTATTTTTGGGGAGAAAGCCAAAGCATTGTGGTCATTCCATTTGTGACGAGTATTTAGACGGGTATATGAACATGGGAAGGATGCATCTCTCACTATTTCTGTGGTATTGTCCCTTGCACTGATATTATATTTTTTGTAAAACTAATCATCGATGTTAAACAATCCCAGTGAACTATTCCTCAAAAAACAAAAAGAAGCAAGCAAAAAACATAACATACATAAACTCCTTGTCTGCAGACCCTGAATGTTTCAGCAGCCTGCTGAGCTGCTCACATAGCCACATATTGAAATAAGAAATACTCCATTCTATACACACAAATGATAAGGTGAATCTTTATTATGAGAAACTACAGGAAAAAATGGCAGATTACTGGAATTATACTGTGTAAGTTTCAATACCTCTTTTATTTACAAGGGATCATTTTCAGTACAACATATATTTAAGAAAAATAATATATCTCTACTTTTTGGAGCTTCCACTTTGAACTTATTTATTTAAAAATTATGTCATTTATTCACATGCTAAGTAAGTAAGCAGACTGATAGTTTTCATCCACATCATGGAAGAAATTCTGCTAAAATAAAAACGCTATATGCAGTTATTGCCAAACATGAAACTGGAGCTTGTTTGCTTAGTTAAATATGGACACTTTTGTTTTTTTAACCTTATTATTTAATTAAATTAAGAAAGTCCATTGCATTTCGCAATTGTATCAAAGATGAGTGTATTGTATGGAAGAAGTTGCATTTTAGCTGTTCCAGTAAGTTAAAATTAAGACAATATCAGCCTATCTTAAACAAAATACAGATGCCATGCAGAATTGGGATTTCCAAAATTAAGTTTCACATCAAGCACATATTTTGCAATGCTTTCTATGCCTTCCACTTGGGAAAAAATAATTCACTTTCTAGAAGGTAACAGGTTGAATTGAATACAGTACCCCCTAAAGGAAAGCTGTCAAAGTTTAATTTGGAAGTAATAAATAATCTAGTAAAAAATAATCTTGCCCAAGTAAGAATCAAATGTTTGTGACCAGTTTAAAAACATTTCCATTTCATGACAGTTGAAAATATTGAGTAGAATTCTTGAAAAAAAAACTTTTATTTTTCTATATGGTAAAACATATTACACCTGTATGCCTGATTTCCAGAAAACCCAGTATTACAGAATAGCCTTGAACCCCATGTAGTACCAAAACAGGTTTATCTCAAAGTATTCTGACAGCTTTCTGACACTCCACCAAACCATGCGGTTAGATGTTTTCAGAAGACCAGTAATTTACAGTCATGACAGAAGACCAACCCCACCCCACCCAACCCCCATCTCCAACAGATTGAATAAACATTACCAGATCAATCGCTGTACTGGCTAAAACACATGCTGTGGGTAAACAAAGAGACTTAGACTCCACATTATGTACCAAATTCAATACAGACATGAACAATTTTCTCTGGCACTCCTGCCAGATATTAGCTTGCTTACTATTGCCCATGTCAAATTTGTTAATCCTATGCCTTAAGATGTGCAGTTATCATGATTTTTTTATATGGATGTATTAGGTTATCTTGTTCGATTACTAGAAGTAACAGATAACGGGCCGGATTCACGAAACCTCCATGTAAGACTTAATATGTCTTACTCTGAGGCTGCAGTTGAAAAGTATGACGTCAGCATGCCATGAATATTCATGAGGACACGCTGACTCATCCGTAACTCTTACACGGACTGAGTAGGCAAGCAGGGGGCGTGTCCGACTGCCGAGCAGTCTAAAAGTCCACGCCCCTGCAAGGTTTTAAAAAGCATAATGTCAACAGACAAGAGCGAGTCTGCTCAAATGTACTTGCACCCAACACCACACTCCCTGACACTGTAAACCCCCATCAGAGTTATAAAATGGAAAATTTTTTTTTTTTAAATTCACAATATAGCTGCCCGTATTTGTGCTTGTTTGCGCGGGTGTGCCCATTGCTTAACCACAGTTAACAATTGTGACATTGAAGAGCATATAAGAACTACTTATGCAAATTAATCCAAATAGCAATAGTGTAATGGTAGAGCGTGTGCACAAAGAGAAGGCATTCACGGTTCTCGAACCACTCCCCTTCTTATTTATGTTTTAAATCAGTATTTGAAATAATACCAGACAAATATGATTAAAATTTTATTAAAAGCAGTGACATGGCCAATGTATCAGCGAACAAAATATATATTTTTAAAAGACCCAGATATATAATAGCCTGCCGTTAAGCAACGTTTTACACAGCTAAACACAGGTGCCCATAGTTTAATAGCACTATACCCATCTAAACAGAGGTGCCCATAGTTTAATAGCACTTTATCCAGCTAAACAGAGTTGCCCATAGTTTAATAGCGCTTTATCCAGCTAAACAGAGTTGCCCATAGTTCAATAGCGCTTGACCCAGCTAAACAGAGTTGCCCATAGTGTAATAGCGCTTTACCCAGCACAATAGAGTTGCCCAACATTTAAAAATGCTTTACCCAGCACAATGTGTTTGCGTGGACATGCACGCCGCGACAACCAGGGCATCATAGGGCACCGGGGAGCAATGTAGAGCTAGGTTGCTTAAATGCAGCCACACCCCCTAGCCTGTCTAGACAGTATTAAAATAAAAGAGTGACAAAGTTCGAACCCAGGACCCTGTGCATCATAATCAAACCACAGAACCACTAAGCCATGACAGCTTAGGAGAAACAGCCACTATTAGCATACATATACATAGAAATGGTAGATTAACCATTACTAAGCAGGTCTGCAGTCAGCTTAGAATTCTCAAAAATGGCCAATCACAAAAAAGTGCGGGAAATGCGGCATATTTAAGCCCCATAGGTGGGAATACTCACCATAACTGATTGTGGTACCCACTTGCAGTCAGGATGGCAGGCGTCGGAGAGGGTAATCACTTTAGAGCGCAAAGGTGGGGCATTGAGAAGTCTAAATATATGGTTTGGCTCCTAATCCACCAACATGAAGGCCGACTCATGCAGGGCCAGGTTCAATGGGGAGCATACAAGGCAGAGGCATGGAACCAGTTGGCACATGATCTTACCAGTGCCACAGGCATTCTCAGGACTGGTGAGCAGGTCCGTCACCACCATGCGGACGTGAAGCGTCGAAAGGAGGACCAACTGAACCGATGGATCCAGGAGGCCCGTCATATGCCCAATGCCCCACTACTAAGTATCCATGTAATTAAGTATGTAAGAAATGCTATCCTAGCCTATAGTATGGATAGGTATGTTCCAATATCCCTTCATTTATATTACAGCTGCAGGTGTTCGTTCCACGAATCGGCAAGCCTATGCTGATAGGCTGTTAAGACTGCGCCACCAGGCAGGTTAGTAATTATTCAGCTGGTATTATAATAGAATATAAGTGAGACAGCCTGTAAAAGAGTTCAGTGTTGTAACCCAGTAATAAAGGTCAAATAAGCCTAGAATAAAGCTTCTGTTAGTATTCTAAGATCAGATAAGTGATGCAGCCAGAAAAAGAGTATTGTAATCCATTAATAAAGAGTAAACAAGTCTCAAATAGAGTTTCCACCTGTATTGTAATATCAGATAACTGCTTCAGCCTGAAAATGAGTGTTCTAATCCATCAATAAAGGACAGACAAGTCTTGAATACATCCTTGTATATGCTGTCATATGAAATAAGTGAGTCAGCTGGAAAGGATTGTTGTAACCCAGTAATAAATGTTAATAAAGCCTGAAATTAAGTACCATCCTGAAATGTAAATATAAAATAAGTGAGAGAGTGTGAGAAAGAGTTTGAAGCTACCAATAAAGGTGTAAGAAGTCTGGAATAAAGGTATACTGCATGCACTACCTAATGAAATGAATGGAACAGCTACAACCAAAGAGTGAAATGTTTTTAAGAAAGTACAATACCTGGACTGTGTCCATCCCACATTTTGGATATGTTGTTGTACCCTTGCATTATGGAGATAATATGGTTGTATGAAATGCTGAACATCCACAGTTGTCTAGGCCCATATAAACTGGCTGATGGGAATGCCAGTATCTCAGAAGAATATTTATAGTCCTCAACTGTTTCATGTATAGTATGTACATGTTAATCCAGTACATGAGCAGCTTGTGCTTGTGATCCCATAAATATCAGTGTGTTGCTAGAACTGTATGTAACTGCTCAAATGTAGCAGGATACTTTACCTGAACACAGCCCGATATGAACATATATGAATACAAATGGAATGTATATTAATGTAGCAGTAACATCTCCATCACCAACATTTCTAAGGTTACATACAGGGAACTGTACTAATACATGTAGGGGATATATATCTACATCTAGTAGGAATGTACAGTATACGTATAGGTATTTAAAGTTGTTAATGTAATATTTTACCACCCTATGTTATGTTCACAAATGATGCCATTCCACACCAATCTGGGTATGTGTATTCACAATTAATTCCTATGGACATTTGTCCTGTTGGTTTATACATATCTGTGTGTACGTTGACGCATGTGCCCTGTCCACATATCCAAACCTGATGGCCTGTTGCCACCAATCAACCCTGCATGCTGTTGGAATGTCCACTGTTGTTCTAAATATGCATGTGTTATGCTTGCTGTTCAACGTTTGGAATTCATGTGTGTTTGGTTAATGGGAATACTAATGCATGCTGTTACAACTAATTTGGAATGGTGTTGTTTGTTACTAACCCAAAATGCCATTAAATACTGCTAAACATAGGACAACTGGGAAGGCGGGTCCCAGCGGACCCACCTCTCCCACCTCAGCTGGTGATTGCACCTGGCACCAGTGCCCAGCCCGGGACCCCCTCCTCCGTTGGCCCTGTGCCACCTTCGGGTGGAAGCGCTGCAGGGGATGGGGCTCACCCCCCTCTGCAAGCGTGGCCAGAGCAGAGCTTCCACTCACCCTCCAAAGGGTCCAGTCTGTGGTGCGAAGTGAGATCAGGCGTTCCGTGACTGATCCCCTACGCCAGCTTGAGGTGAGAGTGGTGAAACTCACGGGTGTGCCTGCCCCTTCTATCCAGCCCCCAGCACAGCCTCAGCCTGGGCTGTGAAGGCACAGTGGTAACTGCCCATGGGTGAGGATCTCAGTTCCAGTGTTGCCATCTGTGGGCTCATGGGCTTGCGATATCCAAACATCCATCCCCGTCAATTGTGTGTACCCACCACATGTGTCATACTCCGCCCCTGTATGTGTCTTGTTTGTCTTGTCTATTAACCTCCCCAACCCACCTCCCTCAATATTCCTACTTCCTTTACCTCACATTCCACTCTTACCTGAAAAAAAAAATAAAAAAAGGGCAATCTGTACCTGCAAAAAAATTACACCCCATACATAGCTGCCCATTTCGCACACATGTCTGCTGGACATGTAAACTGATAATTACAATTGGCTGTACAATATACTTTGTGTCCTCACCCCTCTCTCAGGGGTGGAAGGTTTCAAATCTCACTCTAAATTTCTAACATATGCACAGTGTTTTTTGTGACTTCTCTTTGCCCCTCTGCTTTGAAGCCCCTCATTTTTCATTAGTCTTTTGACTTTTTCTTCAAGAATTTTTTTGGGGGTCGACCTTATCTGGAACATATTTGGACTTATATAGTTACTATATTGATTAGTTGGATATAGTAAGATTGGATAATTACATATCACATTTGGCTTCAACATATACACAATTTATTGTCATGGATCTCAACAATATGATACAAGGATTATGCGCAGATAAGGATGATATACACATCTTTGGGATTGAACCATGTAGGGGGTCTGCTACTAACACCATAATTGATCCAGTTGACGATTGTGATATGTTATTCACTCAATTTGCTAAAAAAAATCAAAACATTAAGATCCAATATATGGCATTCCAGATTATTTAAAGCATATAAACATCAGAATATTGCCCCGAGGGGCCTCAAAACTAAGTTGCAACCTTTTGTTGGCAAACCAGATGAGGTATTAATCAAAGAATGGAATGCTGCACAACAGGATTTGGCCATGATGTTTGTTAACATCCTTTCTTCTTATTATGATAGAATGATTCAAGCCAATATTTGTGATGTGCAAAAATTGTGTGAGGAGTTAAAATCATATGAGAGTCAACCCAACTTTTCTGGATTATTGAATAGACTATCCAGAGAATTGTAGGCCTCTGAAAAAATTCTTAAAGAAAAGAAATTGAAAAAATTTACAAGAGATATAGAAGATTATGAGAGGGGGAAACCCTTTGAGTTATACAAAGGGGTACGATTTGCGGAGGGTACAAAGAATTTCACGTATACACGTAAAAAAACGGCCCAGATCTATTCTTAAGAGGGAAACATCACCCACTAGGAGTTTGGGGGAAGAATCATCCACCACGGATACCGAATCCATTCAGTTGTCAGATTCACCTACTCCCAAAAGAGTACGTAATGCATGTCACCCTTTAGGCACAGATACAGGGGGGGACACAAGCATAAAAACATTGGAAGAACTTTTTCTGTCAATAGTCAAATGAATACAAATTGTTTAAATGTGCACAACATTTCTGATTATGTATTAACACCTATGGAAGAACAATTGCTAAATAAAGGTCTTGGTTTTATTCCTGGCTTTTTTGTTGATGAAAGTACATTTGTATCTGATGTTATGGATTTCTGTAGAAAATTAAATCTTAAAATTTTCTTTGATGAGAAGGATTCCACTCAAAGAGCTACTGAATTTAAATTTCTTGCATCCAAGTTTTGTCCTCCGATGGACAAACATGTAGCCATATTCCAGAATGCAGTTATAGAAGATTTACATCAGCAGTTAGGCACTGGGAATATTATCAGAAACAATCTCAACATTAATGAACAACGGGATCTTACAAACCTGAAAAACAATACTGATATTACCATTCTTCCTGCGGATAAGGGTGGGGCCATTGTGGTGATGAACTTCAGTTATTACTGGGCTGAAGGGTTAAGACAAGTGTCGAACACTCAGCATTATTTACAGATGCCCATTGACCCCACGCCCAATTTCAAAAAAGAAATTGATGATTTTTTGCAACTCGCAGTTGAGGAAGGCATTATCAGTACCAAAACTAAATTTCATCTCACTACTGTGGATCCAGCCAAACAATACCTGTATTTACTCCCTAAAATTCATAAATCATTTTCTACACCTCCAGGGAGACCTATAGTGTCAGGTATTGGTTCACTGACGGAACCTTTGTCTGCCTTTCTCACTCAATATTTTAAACCTTTGTTAAGATATGTTAGGGCTAGACTACAAGATACCACGGAGTTCCTTCAGATTGTTTCTGAATCACAGCTTGAAGAGCATTGGATTATGTGCACTCTAGACGTTACATCGTTATACACAAGCATACCACATTGGGCTGGGTTAACAGCACTGGAATATTGGCTACAGAAGACCAACATTTACAGTCCAGGATTCAATACCCTATTGATTTGCATGGCAGAACACGTTCTCACCAAAAACATCTTCTATTTCAAAAGCAATTGTTACTGGCAGATACAGGGTACAGTGGTGGGTGCGTCTTTCTCACCTATTTATGCAGATCTCTTTATGGGTTTTGTGGAAGACCACATTATATACAACAAATTGCACAACCTGTACCTGCCAGATATGGATATCTGGAGACGTTATCTTGACGATTGCTGGCTAGTCTGGAAAGGAGGAATTGACTATCTCCAAGAATTTGTTGAACATTTGAACAGCAATAAATGGGGTGTTAGATTTACAGCCAATTATGACACACAACAAATTGATTTTTTGGATGTACACCTCTCTAGAGAAGTGGATAATACTTTACGCACCAATGTACACAGGAAATATCCACAATATAACAGCTTATTACATGCCTCTAGCTTACATCCCAAACATATCATTAAAATATTCCCAAATCCCAGTTCAATAGGATTAAGAGAATTTGTTCATCGTACTCTGACCTCAGATGCTGCCAGGATGATCTTTCTAACAGATTCACACAGCGGGGTTATCACACTTCAGACATTCACTCGGCAGTTGGCATTACTGCCAACTTGTCCAGGGATTCCCTGTTATGTTATAAACCTAAGACTGCTCAATCATCAGACCAGACACCTAGGTTAGTAACCATCTTTGGTAGAAACACCTACCAATTACAAGACATAATCAGTCATCACTGGAACATATTAACTAATAACAAACACCTAGCAAAATGGTTAGATAACAGATGTCTCTTCTCTTATAGAAAAGGTAAAACCTTAGGATCACACTTTTCATACTATAAAAAAACTACTTTCCAGGAAGTTACTAGAATTCAGACCACTATTTTGGGGGACAAATTAACAGGCTGTCACCCTTGTGGTCACTATGCCTTTTGCAAATTTGTTTTCACCACCAAAGAATTCACTAGCAAAAACACAGGCAAGATTTATGATATCCAACATTTTGCCAATTGTAGTATGGACTGGGTGATCTATCTAGCTACATGCACATGCAGGGCCTTCTACATTGGACAAACGTCTAGACAGTTTCGTATTCGCATTTCTGAACACTTAGGGGATATCAGAAATGCTAGGCCTACCAATGCACTATACAAACATTCTATCACACACAAAACGGCCCAATTTTCCTTTATTTGTATTGACAGAATTGTTGGTAACAGAATGTATAAAACAGGATGGCACAAATTATTGGATAAAAAGGAAACCAAATGGATAGTCAAACTAGGTGGTTTGTTTCCACCAGGTCTTAATGACAAACTGCAATGAATTACATAGTGTTATCAATCACTATTATATTATATTAATAACTGTATCATGTCAGAAATATTTTTTGGTCAATTGCATGTAGGTCATTACATTTATTAGTATCTACATGCCATTCCACATTATTGTATCATGGATGGCCGTAACTAAATAACATTATTTGTCTAAATTAATTGTATGTTCTAACTTTTGCATTTATTCACTGTCAATTTATAATATTAATATTTTTTTGTGGTTATATTGTTGGTATACAGGAAGTGATGTCAGGTCACTCAGTTAGTATTTCCTATAAATATGACTCATTGTGATTTTTCAAATAAGCCACTGAAGAAAGCTAGTTGCTGAAACCAGTTTGGTTCTTAATAAAAGTTTATTATTGCTACTCATGCTCAGGGTGCTGGATTATTTCTCTTTTCATCACGTTTGGTTTATCCGTGCATCTACCGTACTTGCTAGCCTGCTCTTCACTTAACTCATATAGGCACCTGAGCTGCTAAGTGAACCACCTTAGGAGGGATAGATTCCTGTCCCAGAGACTTCCCATACTCTGGAATAAACTACCTATCTATATCAAACAAAGCTCTTCATTAGCACTCTTCAAGAAAAATCTTGATGATTGGATGGGAAATAGGAAATTCACCCCAGGGATCACTTCTGTGGCTCTGCTTGACAGTGGCACAGGAAAATAATTTTCTTGGGTGGAAAAAGCCAGGGTACCTTTTTGGCTGGGCTTGTATAGGCCCCAAGGCTGATAGCCTAGTACCTACCTATGAACCTATGAACCTTAATCTTTCCCCAGCTGCACCACTCTCTCCTTTACATTCAGCTCTGTTGCCCTAATGCATTGCAGTCAGTTTCTCTCATTAAGGGTATGAGCTGCTAATGAGCTTCATCTTGTAGTTTTGGGTTTGATTCCTTCATTGTTCATTTTACTACTCTTTGACTTGGAGCAAGTCATTTAACCAGACAGTGCTCCTGGTGTCCTCTGAAAAGAGGCGCTTATGCCAAATGGGTTTACCTGATTCACACAAAAAAAAAATCAATAAATAGGTTTTCTAAAATGCCCTCTCCATGCATTCACATGTTTAACCTGTTTTAATGTATGTATGTCTGTGTTAGGACTGGTAATAGTTAACTTCGTTAATGTCTGAGACCAATTTTGCTGTACTTTATATACACACACACACACACACACACACACACCCACACCCACATATATATATAGATATATATATATGTATATATATATATATATATATATATATATATATATATATATATATATATATGCACACACACACAATCTCTGCAGCCCTAGTGTCCTTAATGCTTAGTGCAATAGCAGATTTTTCTTGCCTGAAGCTATTTATATTCCTTAAGCCTCTAATGAAAAGGGTCTTGATTCACTTGCATTACCTAGTCAATACAATGTTATTCATCCATCATTAAATTCCATAGCTGTATATCAAATAGCCATAAGGAAGTCACACATTTATGTTGTAAGTTTGCACATGGAAGAATTTCCTACTTGATGTGCCTTTCCAAATTAAAAGTTTCTCATTCTTACAGGCACTTCTTCTCTGTTCACCTTATTCTCCTCCCCATCACTAAGAAATGACAGCAGCTACATCATCATTGAAGTGCATCTGTCATGTTTGCTGTCTTTCCCCAGACTACAACTAGAAACGAAAAAGTCATGCTTCAAACCTGCTAGCCTGCATTCTGTGTCATTGCTCCCATCATGCTCTGCTGTATTTTTTGTATTGTTATATGACTAAAACTTGATCGATTCTTCCAAAACATTTCTTACATGATTTCTAGAAATGTGAATTGTGCTAAGTGTTGGCTCTTGTGTGTGGGATAAATTAAGGCTACAGGCTAGCTCTCCCACCAAGATTTCCACAATCTTAATGCAATATTTCCACAATTTTCCATTGTCTCCCTGCTGATGTCCTGTTTTGGAAATGCCACCTGCCATCCTTTCCCAACCCCCTCCCATCCCAACCTACAATACCTCCTTAAAAAGGGACAAACAAAAGAAGCAGAGCATAGTATAGGAGACCATTCATTAGTGAGACAAAAGATAGAAGAAATACATTACCATAATTAATCCCACCACAGGCAGTGGGTGGCAGCCTATGTTGTTAAGGTGGTGCTCACAGTTACCAACTAACTGACTGAGGTAATGAACAGGAGCTATTGTGAAGCTATGCCTTTCCTGGGAGGGGAACCTTTTCATTCATGAAAAATAAAACATAGTTTGTAAACAAAGGTTGGAGATAAAAATGCAGTCTTTTTTAACAGAAAGAGTTTGTGACATTCTGTCAAACAGAATTATACCAGAGTAAATAAAAATAAGCCAACTGTTTCTGCAGCCTTAGAGGCATTTTCTTTGATTGATCTGTCGTAACATTAATTTTTCTTGTAATCCCAGGAATACTACAGTTTAATGTTAGCGCACCCACAAATACAAGCATTTCTGTATTTAATATTGGTGTGAAACCCCCCCCCCATGCCAGCCATATATGTACGGACTTTACAGGGAGAACATAGCATCCTGTCTTACATAATAATACAATGCATTCCTAAAGAGAAAAATAATGCATTAAAAAAAAAAAAAAAGAATCTGAAGAGAAAATGTCAAATTACTCCTTGGGCAAGGTTGCACTGCTTTAGTTGGACTTGACCAGTGGAAAGTGGGAATATAAATGCCAGTGATTACAATTTTTTGAATGGAGCAAACCTCTAATTTTTGTTGTGTACCTGCTCCCTGCTGATGTCTGGTGTATCCAGGTTCTAATCTTAGATTCATTATTTCTAATGCTAGTGAGGCTGTCTATTCCTGTATGGGAAGAAACCTGTATACCCTGAAGAAAATGCTTTTATAGTTGCCGAATGTCATGGCTTCCCTACACAATCTCAAGGAGAAATTTCCTAAACATCAGTAGCCTGTAAGAAATAAAAAAATGAATTGCGCAGAGCCAAACACTTTTCACTGTAGGAAGTCATTGCCAGAGCAATTTCTAATTGTGTGCTGGCAAAGATTCACTTTTTAGGGAAAATTTTCCCATTTTTAAATTGGTGTGACAATGGAGTTGCTATATGTAAATTTAGGGCCGTGGGGGGGGGGGGGGGGGTTGTCCCCCTGCAAAAAAAAAAAAAAAAAAAAAAAAAAAGAAAAAAGTTTTTCATCTTCTTGGTTTTTGGGCATTTTTTTCACTCTTTTAAAGTGTCAGCTTTCAGGAAGTTGGCATTTCATAGTAGAACCGAATGTGACAGATGCTGTTGCTAAGGATGTTTTAGTCAGTATAACTACTTTGGATCCTCTAGGAAACTCCAACTGACAAGACACCAAGGTACCACATTGCCAAACCAAGATGTACAAAATACCAAAAGGGCAAAAACTACAAGTTCACTGCTGGTATACACTTAATAAACTAAAGAAAACAGTCATCAGCATCTTGTTCCTGATTCCACACATGGAATCTAATGGTCATCACCTGTAGATATAGCCACTATTTTAGGTGCCACCTTGTGGTCTCTATAGCTGATTAATCTGCCATATTTTATATATGTCTTTTCAAAAGATGAAACAGTAGGCAAATCACATCAGACCACGCCTTATCTGAGTTGTTTTAAAATACATGTACTTACCACTTGTTTTATCCTTATTGTATTAGCGCATTTCCCTTTGCTTATTTAATGATTTTTTTCAAGTAATGCTGTAATGGCTGCTAAGCACTGCTAACCTATAGCTTTGTTTCTTGAAACCTATAATGGTGAAATCTTATGTCTTGTGTCAACTTCTTTTTTTTTTTTTCCATAATAAATTTGTGTCAACTTCTAAATCTTCAAAGAATCCTACTTAGACTGTTGCCGTTAAACAGGAAGCAGTGAGACAAACACAGCAGCACTGCAGATGGCCGCCTGCAGTGCTGGGGAATTCAGGTTCAGAAACGGACCTGTGCAACCCAAGCATTAGCCAAGAAGGATAGTGTCAAGTATGACATGATAGCTTTTCCCTGGGAAAGTGCATAGGTATAAATCGGTATAACAGGAAACGCTGGTACAAGGCAAACATGCTACAATGCACTAATGCTTAAGCAGCTCTGAAGGTGGATGAGTCCTAGTTATAACTCTAAATAACATCTTCTTAAAACATAGTAGCGAATATAGCAATGTACCATCTCAGGATATGTTCTTGCGTACAAATTCCAATATGCTTCTCTGTCATCCATCCTATCTACCAGAACAATGGCAAAGGTCTATTTGTTACCCAAGAAGGTGTAACCTCATTCCCGACAATGATATGGAAGAAGAATTGAATACATGAATACAGTAAGTTTTACTGAAAAATTTCCTTCCTGTAAAAATTACTTTACAGTACAGATTTTTAAAGATACATTTTATGCTATAGTTCTTATACTGTTACCCAGCCTATTCAGTCAGGTCAATTCTTAAGCATGCTTGCATAAATTAACTGCTTTATTAAATTTACACTATCAGAATTTTGTACATTTACATCCCTGGTGGGAACATCTCTATTTTATTCCATATATACAACTTAGGTATAACATACTCATCTCTCTCCAGGTAGAATCCATATGTTCTTCCACATGATGTATGGCTGATATGTCATTTGCTGTACTTTCATGCAAATAAGGGCCCTACTTTATTCTCCATTAACAGCATTTTGTACATAATTCTGACCAGATTCAGCCTCTCTTTGCTTTCGATGATGCATCATGTTTTATACTTCTGTTGAAATAATGGCTGAGAATTCATGAAGAATCTTGTATTCAGCATTACAAATATACTGCCTGTTTATAATGCTGAATGCAGTGGGCATATTTAAATTAAAATAAGTAAGCAGCAATATCAATGCATCTGCATGACAAAATACCCGTTCTGCTGTACAGACTCTGAGAATCAGAGCACTGAGTTGCCAAGGTAGGCCTCAGGGTAGGCTTCATGTATATCAACACATTAGCTGGGATTCAAAGACATGCCTCACTAATCATTAATCATGTAATACCACCAGAATGTCACAGGGCAGTATGCCAGCCAGAATCTGGCAGTGTACAATGAGTTTTGGGCAACAAAAGAGAAGGAATTGCTGGCAAATATGCTTAGCCCCCAACCAGGTCAACTCTTGGTCATCTAAGACATAATGACTATAGGCAGTGAAACAGATGGGGCCATACTGCTGAGCGGTAATGCCAGACTGCAGGATGTCATATACATCCAAATGCTTTTTGGATTCTGTGTCTATAAGAACAGGGGTAGGGGCTATATAGAACTGTATAAAACCCGCTACACCTTCTTACATTGTTTAACACTGTCAGTTGTGTAACTTTCATGAAAGCGGGAGTTACAGCACCATTGATGTTACGGCATGCAATTCAGTCTGACAAGCTGATGTCCTCAGTGTTACCAATACCCTGTATTCTTATAATGTGAGTATAGCACGCATATTAATTAAGACAAAAGCCTCAGCCTTACCAAAGAGTTTGTGTTGTGGAACATCTATTTTACCATACCGACCTCTAGATGTAACTCATCTTATTTGCAGCAGGTCATGGCAATGCCTTACCAGGCATGTCATTTGCACATCACCATTTACTGCAGTGCTGCACACAGACATAGTGCATTGTTATGCATTGTCCCATGGAAAGCATATTACTGCAGTAGTAAAGATGCTGAAAGCAGAGGAAACACCTGAAGAACATAGCTTCTTGACAGCATCACTGAACATTGACAAAAATTTGCATACACTCACACACACACACTCACACACACACACACACACACACACACACACACACACACACACACACACACACACACACACACACACACACACACACACACACACACACACACACACACACAGACACACACACACACACACAAAAACACACAGATAGATAGATAGATAGATAGATAGATAGATAGATAGATAGACAGACCGGCAGACAGACAGATAGATAGATAGATAGATAAATATGGGAGAACTTTTTTATAATCATGATTCCCAAATGTCGACATCTGTTTTGTCGACAAAACAGATGGTTGACAGTTGTGAGAGACTGACAATTCCTGGGGATGGGGACTATGGCCATTATAATTAGCGGGGGCTATTGGGGGTGCAGACAGGATTGTCTTCCGAAAAACAGGAGCATAGGCAGTAGGGTGTTGATCGTTTTTCTTCGGCCTTTTGTGGTTGATGTTTTTAAAGTTGATCTAGTGATGTTTAGACTCATTTCATATAGGGATTTATATATATATATATATATATATATATATATATATATATATATATATATATATATATATATATATATATATATATATATATATATATATATATACAGAAGACGGGCCACATCTCCAAAGTGTACCTCACTCACACACATGCACTTTAAGAAATGGTAAGTCACTTTCAGGGTGGAATGTTCATTTCTATTCTGCCATATTATGACGCACTCATAAAGGGAAACCTGGTATAAACTTGCAATGCAGAGCTGCATTTTGTAATGGGATCAGTTGTGCACTTTCATGAATCTCTCAGTCACACCACTGACAATATTTCACCATGCAGCCTAGTGCAGCAGGCTTAAGCTTGATTGCACTCCGTACAACACATTTATGAATATCAACCAATGTCCTAGTAGCTATTGCAGATGACTAAGGCTTGAGTGAGCTGTTTTATGTAGTCCAGGGTTTGATTTCTTCACCTTACATTTTGTTCTGTGTGACTAAGCAAACCACTTAACCATTCAGTCCTCCGGGAATTTGGGAAACTGGGCTAGACTCCACTGTGATTGATTGCATGTCCAGTAACTACCCATTTACCTATTTTATTCTACATATACTGAACTGATGATGTACTGTGCAGTATGTCAGTACACAATGGGTCATTTTGTTTTCATCTGGAAAACTGTTTAAGTTCCAGTGAACCATAGATCATTTTAGATGCAAGAACTAAGTTAAATAAAATCCAGAAGATAAAAATATTTTGCTTAGATAGTCATTACATGTTAATGTATGCATTCATATTTTGATAATTGTGTAGTCTGATTGCCATTTACAGAGGAGGTCAAGAAGAAAATATATAAAAATGCTTCAAAATTCAACACAAAAGAGAATACAAGAATCTGAGATCCACTGAGAGAACAATTCTGAAGCAGTCACAGTTCTTAAGTGTCATGGAAATGAACAGAATGAAATTAATGCAGGTATTTAAGTGCAGGCAAAGAAACTAGATGCATAATTCTTTATACCAGGACATAATGCCTAAGGATACCTACACTTTTCCATAAATGGATGACTCATGAACACTCAAAATACAGCTCTTGATTAGGGTTGATCAAGAATGCAGTTCACCTGTGCACCCCCTGCACAGAATAAAATAAGCATTTTTTGCATCTTCTCCACACTCAAAGTCCAACAGCTGCATGTTTCCAGCTTCTTTCGGCTTCCTGCACCTTCCCCTGATTGCCTTATTTTTTCCTTTCTGAGTGACTTCAGACACATCCATTGCTGGAGGGCCTCCCTACTTCTTTGGGGGCAAAGCCTTGTGGCTACTCACTTCTAAGTGTGGAGTGCCAGAACTCAGATGGATTATGAATTGTAACTGCAGCCATCATAACGTGGCTGGTCAGTTACAGTCCCTAAAAAGGGTGTGGATGTAATGGGAACTGAAGTCAGCGTGGGTGTCACACCCACTAACATGTCATGCATTGGACATCTTCTTATTCCCCTTTGCTACAGTTGAGAGTCTGCAAGGCTTTTGGTTTCCACCAGAGGTCACAGAGTTCACAATTAAGTCCACACCCTCCCATTAATATAGAAGAGCTGACTACTGACTATTTAGCTAACAGTTCTAGTGCACCAGGTGCATTCCTGAACCCAGGTCCATGGCACCACATATACCTTGCCTATGTGCTAGTAGTCCACCTGCAAAATAAGTATTTTTGCACCACAGCAAGCCCCACAGTACCCCCAACATGGGTCATGCATCCCTCTCCATTGCTGGATTATAGGTCTCATTGGCCTGGAGCTGAAAGTTATAAGGGCCCTATTTATCTTGTATGACAATAAGAATTTCAGACTAAATTTGGAACAGAAGCAGCAAGGCCTATTTCAGGCATGAGGGCCTGAAGTTGTTCCATCATTCTCCTTGTTAATATGGCCCTGCCTTCCCCACACTTATACTAACAGCAAGGAAAGGAGAAGCTCCCTTTAAAATACACAGTGGTCTCACACAAACACTGATCCCCTATTTCCTACATATCAAGGATATGCCCTATAGGCAAAGTAAGTACGATTCCTTTTATGCAGGAAGTTAGGGCCCAATCGACTGAACATCTAACATTTGTATGGAAGCCAATACATATACAGAACAAGAAGAAAGTGGGATTAGAAAGTTTAGTGGGCTACTTGTAAACAAAAAAGGAAGCCAATCTGGTGGTCCCCTGCCATAAACAAACTATACAACAGAAAAAGAAACTGTTGCAGAAAAGAGGAAAATCCCAGGATGCAAAATACTCCCCTACCAGCCTCAGTAAGAAGCTGAGATCCCTCATAAAATCCTCCAAAGCTAGTTACAAAAATAAAATTGTCAAAGATTCCAACAAGGCATTCTATAGTTATGTCAAGAATCTAAATGCCAATGCTTAGATCTGCTCTGGGCTACAACAGAATGGCATTAAATATACTGATCCCAAGGATATTACCAATATCCTGGCAGATCGATTCAGCGCTAAACTCACTCCCCTCTCACCCCCTAAAGGGCCCATCTCAATACCAAAAGATTGCCAGATTCCAGTAATCACGGCCACACAAGTAAAATATGCACTCTCCAAAGCTAAGAATACAGCATCCATGGGACCAGATGACATCCCGGGCTGTGTACTACATGAACTACAAAATGAACTGGGACCTCACCTAAGTGTCATGTTTAATCATAGCCTCACCTCAGGCTTCGTGCCCAATGAGTGGCCACAGCTACAGTTATCCCACCCCACAAGGGGGGATCCACCTTGGATCCCAGGAACTATCGTCCCATCAGTCTGATGAGCCTGATCTGCAAAGCCATGGAACGCATTATCATAGAACTTATAAACAAAGACATTGGCAACCTTCAAACACTGGACCCCACCCAGTTTGGTTTCGTAAAGGGCTGATCTTGTCTCCTGAACCTGATTGACTTCTTTGAATCAGTCTCCAGAGCTGTGTACGAGGGCAAGATGGTCCACACAGCCTATCTGGACCATGCCAAGGCCTTCGACACCATCTGCCACTCTGGAATCATAGATAAACTTACTAAGCTTGGCATTAATACCTACGTCACTCAGTGGGTTGCCAACTGCCTTTCTGACAGAACCCATACTGTAAAAGTAGCTGACTCAAAATCCAGCTCCAGACAAGTGACAAGTGGAGTACCTCAGGATTCAGTCCTGGGACCGCTCTTGTTTGGCATCTACTTCTCTGAAGTACAGGCCAGCACTAAGGGACTCTGGCTAACAAAGTTTGCAGATGACTGCAAACTGGAAGCCATTATTGAATCACCAAATGATGTGGATATTCTACAAAAGGGCCTTACAGAAACATATGCTTGGTGTCAGAGCCATGGGCTCAAGCTCAATGCCAAGAAATGTATAGTTATCCCCTTTGGGAAAAGCATGTATTTACCACATAAGTGGCAGTACACTCAACACCGAAAGTGTGATAAGGTACTTAGGGACACAGGTGGACAGTGGTCTCACCTTCGATAACCACATCACCACAACAGCCAGGAAATCCTTCTATATGGCACACTTCATCACTAAGGGCTTTTCATCCAGAAAAAAGGAGGTCATTGTCCCACTGTACTCATCTCTCATTAGACCCATTATAGAGTACAATGCCCCATTTGGTATGTACCAAATAAGACATCTGCAACAACTGGAAAGGCCACCGAAATATCTCACTAAAAGAATCACAAGCTTAAAGCAGATGCCCTGTGCTGACCATCTAAAAAAACTCCAGCTATACTCTGTCGCATGTCACCTACTCAGAAGTGATGTCTGCTTAACATACAAGGCCATGTCAAACCCAGAGCTGTTGAACATTCTGCACTTAAAGAAATCCCAATCCCTCAGAGCCACACACTCCAGGGATCTAAACCTGGTCATCACAATGAACAAAACATGCTGGAGGGATAGGTTCCTGACCCAGAGACTCCCCATACTCTGTAATAGACTGCCCATACATGTCAAGCTGAGTGCCTCTTTGGCCCTCTTCAGAAGGAACCTTGACGATTGGATGGGAGATAGGAAATTCACCCTGGTGATCACATCAGTCGCCCTGCTAGATGGGGACCAGGGAAGTAAATATTCTGGGAAGAAATAGCCAGGAAATTGTTATAGCTAGGCTTGTATAGGCCCTAGGGCCGATAGCCTAGTACCAACCTATGAACCTAAGAGTTGAAGTATATAACTTCAGAAGAAAAATTAAGGAATATAAGCAGACATTAAGGCAGAAAGTAAATGAGGACACACAAAAGATTCCAGTTACCCTACAGTGATGGTTGCAAGACTGTTCGCTTGTTAACAAACTAGACTTTGGACATCTATCTGAATTGTTAGTGTTTAGTTACATATCTCACAATATTAGGATAGGCATTCCCAAACTCCAGTAATTTATGTTGTCAAAAGGTTATTGCAGAAATCATGTTTGGTCCTATAGGATGCAGTCAGTGAGGTGTTAGAGGTATAAGGGTCCTAATCAGAGCATATCATTTGAATTAATTCATTAAATGAGACTTGGTTTTCATCTTTCAGAAGTTTGAAGGCAAAGTTTAGGTGAGATAATGTCAGTTTTCTCATGAACTCTGTCCACTCAAAGGAAATTAAGGCAATGCAGTGATGCTCTCCCCAATGTTATTAAATAAATGGTTCTCTTCTGGACAAGAATGGACTGATGTCTTCATCTGTGGGGAAACAGTCACCTCAGAACATCTTACTCATTAAGGAAGAGAGATTAACAAGCGGGTGCAACACTAACAGTACTGGAGGCAGTGCGATGGACTGTTGTGGAGAAGTGTGGACAGTTTACTGGTTACTGTATGTCTCCATCCTAAACTATAGTCCTGACAATGGTAAAAAGGATTCCATTGTGAATGCCAGTGGCAGAAACTAGGTTCCCTCACATGGTATCTGGGCTCACTATTGGTGACACAGTAAGGAGCCTGCCTTTGTGAGGGGATCTCAGAGGTCAGCCTCTGTTCCTCCCTACTGAGAGGAGTTGAGGTAGTTTGAGTATCTTGTAAAGCTAGGTAGCATGCTAGGCATGACTCCTTTGATAGAAGCCCTTTGGTACATGCAGGAAATTTTAGAGGGACTATATCTCTCAGCTTGCTGGAGAAAGTCTAGGGAGCTCATAATATCAACTGGGGACTGTTGTTGGTGATGGGAATCATGGTCTACCCTTCCCTGCTTTCTAACACTATAACTCTTGTCAGGACGAGTTGTTTAGAAAATGGATAGGTGGATGGATGAATGGATTGATGGATGGATGGATGGATGGATGGATGGATGGATGGATGGATGGATGGATGGATGGATTGATGGATGGATGGATCAAAACATTTCACTGCTCTCTGACAGGTCAGCTCAAGTCTTCTGATTACAGGAGAGCAAAGGTATTTGTATAGGACACAACCATAGAAAAATCTGGTTGAACAGGGAATGAATAAGTTTTATATGAGTCTGTGGTATAAGCTGTGTCCTAATGTGATACAGACACCTTAAGATTTGACTAGTCTTTATGATCACATTGCATAGTTTAATCATCAGATCGAAGTGAACTGAAATGGGAAAAAATACATAGTTTATTGACTCGGACGGAAAACTCTTCAAGATAGTGATGTTTATCTAGAGTGGATCAATGAGTATTTCCAGACTTTTGCCAGAAGAACAGCAACATTTAGGTTTTGGAGGTTTCAAAGGAAAGGTCACAGTCTTCCAACCACAGCTGGTGTTTGTGGAATCAAGTGTGGATATTCGTTTGAACAGTAGATACTGAGCTGTCAAAACAGAGCAAGGTGGTGTTATCTGCATACTGTGTGAGGCATAGGTTACTACACTGTCTCTTCACTGAAAAACTTAATAAAATAAGGGCCAAAGACTTACCCTTGAGAAGAGAATTTATCTATGATATAGGATTTTTTTAACATGCCGTTTGCCCATTTTGTCCTATTCTGTATCATACACATAATCAGTCATTAACTGTGCAACTTGTAGAAGAATGGTTCAGATTATATTATACTAGACATGCAAATGTAATATTATATGATTCATTAAACATTATACTCAAATTAGTAAAAAGATGGGAACAGAAAGTGAGTTTGCATTATACAGTTTGATGAAATGGTCAACTACAGAAAATCCTCACACTTTTCTAATCTCATGTAAGTTTCAGCTTGGTATTATCACAGCCTGTCTAAACAATGTTAAATGTGTACCTGAAATTCAAGGAGATGTCTATATGTATACAAGTGCTAATCTTTAGTAGGGCTGTATAAATAGGAATTAAAAAAACTGATGCTAACTATACAAAGCATGTGTGATGGAAGAGCAGTTTGAATACGTGTGGATTTTCAGTAACTTCTCAGTCTCTTTGAAGTTAAAATTAAGGTCTTCATAATTTTGTCAGATGGATAGGGAAATGTTCCATGACTTCGGAATTGCTATCTCAAATGTCTTATTGAACTTTATATTACTAGAACATTTAGCAGCAATAAGAGAAGCTCATTAAGAGTGTGTATCCATTTAACATGCCATTCAGAGGCCTGCATAGCCTCCTACTGTCAAAGGCCGATGTACACAACATGGTTGACCATAATCTAACCTCCGCTACAGCACACACCATTCTGCATGGATGAGTGCAGTAGTGACAGGTCCTAGCAGGAAGGTTTGTAGTGTATTTGACTGCCCTGTGTGACAGAGAATCTCTGACAGATACTGAAGACCAAAGAAGCTCAGAGAGGTTCTATAATGATTTATGTACAAAATGTCTGACAAATGACATCTAATGGCACAATCATTTTGTTGGACATTTAACTGAATATGTGAGCTCCTCTCACCTGACTCTACCTATTGTACTTTGAATTATGGACATATTATATTTGGATTAGTATGTGCTAGAGAGCCAGCTCTGTGGAATCAAAGAGAAAAGCACTGATTCTGGCACATGTGATCTGAGTGTGAATAGTGGCTCAGGTACCCTATAGGAGGATAGGAATGAGTGTCCACTTCCAGTTCACTCATCTTTGGAGGAAGTAGGCGGTTCTAGCTTGCCACACGGGTGACTGTGAGCACTAGGTGTTAAACACAGTGGAGTTTGAGCGTGCTGAGCCCATGCTGTCAGAATACATTTGCACCTGTAGGTCAAGGGGGGTTCAACATGTGGAGGCATGCTTTTCCTCAGGAGGCAGCAAGAGAGGAGCTCAGATTAACTATCAAGGGAGGATAGGAGCTGGCCTGCTTCCTGTAACATGACATTTTACAGTGATCAGAGGTTTAGTTAGGATTACCAGGCAGTAACAAATGGGCCACAGGTTCTTGCCTAGCAAAGGAATGCCCTACCTTGCAGCTGTTCTGATAGAACAAATGGGATAAGTAGACAAGCCCTCCAACAACGTCATGTAAGGAGCAAAAAAAAAAAGAATATGCAAGTGAGGGTATTGTCAGGGAGATGTACTTGCAAAACCATTTTCTTATATATTATTAACTATTTTTTATCAAAAGCTTAATGTGAGTCAGTGAAAATAATTTGCTGATAAGCTTGTTTAATTAAATGCTTACTAAAATTACAGTATTTGTAGATGCCTTTTCTGCATACCTTTTGCAAAAATGAAATGGAATGACATTCATTATAACTGCTGCATACAACAGAATGAGAATCAGTATTGCCCTAATTACTATAACTTTGATCAGGGTGATAGGGAGAAGTTTAATATTTAAGAGAACTAGATTTTTTTGTTTTATTTCCCGAGTCGGGCTAATGTGGCCAGTGAAATGCTTCTTCTGGTGTACAATAAACTAACATATGTTTTTTAAATGTTCTTTTAAAGTCTGTCTTTCAACCTCTGTTTGAAACTGTATATGCACTTCTCTTTTAGTCTCTCAAAAATATGTTTTTATTATATATTCGTTCCAATTGTCATTCAGTCTTTTTTCATATTCACACAAGAATGTCTCCATATCTTGTACAGTCTCAAAGAAAATGTCACAAAATGTCTCTGTTAATTAAGACAAATGGTTTTACCTCTTGTGCTTTTCCTCCCAAAGTTAAAATTACATTATCCCATACCTTGTATCTGTTCAGTTCCTGTTCCCTTTGCTTTGTATTCGTACCAAGAATTTTCTTTTCATGCTGTCTTTTTTTCTTTATGTTTTTCTCACTCCTTCTCTTATGGCTATTACTGTCGCTCTTCTTTGTCTTTCTGCTACTTCCTTCCAGCATTGCTTCTTTGTCTCCTTCAACTATTTTTTCCAAAATGTCCCCTCACAAAACCTCATTCTGTGGCTCACTTTGGTTTGCCAGTTCTTGCAATATATCATTCCACAACCCTCTCAACTGGAGGGATGTAACTAGATACTCCTCTCCAGCTGTCTCCTAGGTTTGCTCAAACAGTTTTCTTTGAAACATTTCCTACGAATCTTCTGCTGCTACGATGCATACTGCTTCCAAGCTAGCATTTGCCTCCACTCCTTTCTGTTGCTGTTCCATCTTGTGCACCATCCTCCCAGCCACCTCCACCCTAGGAACAGGATGTGTACATGTACTCGTGTATAACAACACTGCAAGTGCTAACTGCAAGTAGGGGAAGTTCCCCAATGCCCTGCCCAAATTTTCCCTAGTAGTCTAAATACCACCTCAGGTCTCCGCGAAAAGAATCCACAAGACCAGTTGGACTAAACCCATCAACAAAGGATAAATAAAACCATTAAAAGAAAGTGATTAAATAAAAAAAAAATAATATTAATAAAACTTGAGGTGTCTTTAATTCTAGAGCGAATAAAAGGTGAACTACGGTGACAGGCAGTGTTCTAAAAATGAGAATATTGGTTCAGTTAATGAATCTCACCCAGAAACTATAGGTCATCCAGGAGAACATTTTCTATTTTTTTTTGTATGTTTGGAAGTACATAAAAAATATGGGCTTTCACACCATTAAACAACAGCTGCTGCATAAGTTCATTGGAGATCACATTAGATTCTATCCAATATTTAAAACAATTAATGAGCCTCATCCCTAAATGTATCAGTAGGATCAACAGACAACTTGCTGTTAAATATTGGGTCATGTCATTGGTTTAAGACCTCATTCTAAAGGTGTGTCACGAACTAGAACCCCCCCCCCCTTTATCAGCAGAAATGATGACCACTCTCCCTAGAAATGTTTCTGTGATCAGAGCATTCTGTAGGACACAAATTGTCTTTTCTATCATTTTCTACAATTTAGGGTGCAAACACATATCCCTCATAACCAAATTCCCAAATTGCTTAACATAAAGATGGTATGATGGACGAATGAAGAGTTCAAATATCTATATGATGGCATATATATATATATATATATATATATATATATATATATATATATATATATATATATATATATATATATATATGTATATATATATATATATATATATATATATATATATATATATATATATATATATATATATATATACACACACACACACACACACACACACACACACACACACACACACACACACACACAGACACACACACACACACACACACACACACACACACACACACACACACACACACACACACAGACACACAGACACACAGACACACACACACACACACACACACACACACACACACACACACACACACACACACACACACACACACACACACACACACACACACACACACACACACACACACACACACACACACACACACACACACACACACACACAGACACACAGACACACAGACACACACACACACACACACAGACACACACACACACACATATATGTATACTGTGGGATGTGCAGAACTCTTAAATACCTTTGGGGGAATCGTCAAGGTGCAGCACATTGAAAAGAACCCAAAATGTTGAAGAATAAGAAAGTGTCTTTTGAATATAGAGGAATTAAATGTTCAGAGGTAACATAAAGAAGTAGTGTTTTTTTTTCAGAGTAGTAGATGCAAAGAACAACATTCCTAAAGAAATAGGGGAGAACAAATAGAGCCATTAAAAATGTGTATCATAAACATAAGGCATCTTTAGGAAATAGTAGCTAGGTTATTTGGTTGGTTAATTATGTATTCGTAATTTTATGAGTATCTGTTTACCAGAAGTTCCAACTGGGCAGAATTCATTAATTGTAAAGGCAAAGGAAGGAACACTCCATGGAAAATTAAAAGCTATTGAACAGGATGCAGATACAGCAATTTTATTATTAAAGGGCTTACTATGAAAAAATACGGTATCTGCAGTTCAAGTCTATCGCTGCTGCACTAATACAAGTTGAATCAGGACAAAATTAGATTTTCAAACATATAATTATGTGACAGGCAGACACTGCAAAGCCATGTGGGAAGATCAGAGGAAAATAAGTCTGCACCCGGAGAATAAACAACAACAAGCAATAGCAAATAGATAAGCTACACAAAGTATCATTTATCTAGCAATTTATTTAAAAGGTTCTACATTTGGAAACTAAGGCTCATATATAGGTTCATAGGTTGATACTAGGCTATCTGCCCTAGGGCATTTACAAGCCTAGCCAGAGTGTGTTTGGCTTTTGCCACCCCTTGGAATAAGTTTACTGTGCCCTTTTTAAGGTTGTGTTTACTGTGCCTCTGTCTAGTAGTGACACAGAAGTGATCCCTGGGGTAAACCTACGATCTCCCATCCACTCGTCAAGATTTTTCTTGAAGAGAGTCAGTGAGGGGCTCTGCCTAACATGGACTGGGATTGTATTCCAGAGTGAAGGGAGCCTCTGGGTTATGAATCTGTCCCTCCAGCATGTCTTATTTATTTCTGTGCTGAGGTTCAAGTCACTCGATCGCGTAGCTCTAAGGGATTTGGATTTTCTGAGGTGGAGCATGTCCATTAATTCAGGGTTGGACATGGCTTTGTACGTCAGGCATAGATCGCCTCTGAGTAGGCGGTATGCAACTGAGTAGAGCTGGAGTTTCTTTAGCCGAGCAGCATATGGCATCTGTTTGAGTCCCTTGATCCTCTTAGTGAGGTACTTTTGGGGTCTTTCTAGTTGCTGCAGGTGTCGAGTAAGGTACATCCCAAATGGGGCATTGTACTCAATTATGGGCCTGATGAGGGATGAGTAAAGGGACACAATGACCTCCCTTGATCTAGATGTGAATCCTTTCATGATAAGGTGGGCTATATAGAAGGTCTTCCTAACCACTTTGGCAATGTGGTTGTCAAAGGAGAGGTTACTATCAACTTGGGTCCCCAGGTCCCTAATTACTACCTCCTATGTGGTAATTTGTGGGCACTTTGTTTTTGCCAAAGGGTATAACTATACACTTTTTGGCGTTTAGTTTAAGGCCATGGTTCTGGCACCAGTTATCCGTCTCTATGAGATCCTTTTGGAGGATGCTTGTGTCAGCTGGAGAGTCAGTTATGGTGCCCAGTTTGCAGTCATCTGCGAACTTGGTCAGCCACAGTCCTCCCATGTTAGCCTGTACCTCAGAAAAATATATTCCGAATAAGAGAGGTCCCAGGACTGAGCCCTGTGGGACACCACTTGTAACTAGTTTAGAGTCTGACATGGCTCCAGCAATTCTGACCATGTGGGTTCTGTCCTTGGGTGAGTTTGCAACCCATCTTATGACATAGGGGTTTATATTTAGGCTGGAGAGTTTGTCTACGATGCCCGAGTGTGGTATTGTGTCAAAGGCTTTTGCGAGATCTAGGTAGGCTGTGTGGACCACCTTACCATCATCAGTGGCCTTAGTGACCGTTTCAAAGAAATCTACCAAGTTCAGAAGGCAGGATCTGCCCTTGACAAAGCCGAATTGGGTAGGATCCAGTGTCTGTAGGTCCCCAATGTCTTTGTTTATGAGCTCCATAATGATCCTCTCCATAGCTTTGCAGACCAGGCTAGTCAGGCTTATGGGGCTGTAGTTTCCAGGGTCCGTAGATGCACCTCCTTTGTGGAGTGGGACTACTGTTGCTGTACGCCATTCTTTGGGTACATATCCTGTAGTAAGGCTAAGACTGAATAGCAGCTTTATGTGAGGGTATAGTTCTCCTTGGAGTTCATGTAGCATGCAGCCCAGGACACCGTCCAGTCCCATTGATGCTGTGTTTTTTGCTTTGGAGAGGGTGGCTCTCACCTGGGCATCTGAGATGTCAGGGAGGCAACACTCTTCTGGGATAGATATTTGTCCTTTTGGGGGGGGGGGAGTTTGCACTGAACCTGTCTGCCAGGATGTTGGCAATGTCTGAGGGTTCAGTGTATTTTTTGTTATTATGGACTAACTCTGAGCATATCTGGGAGTTGCCACCCAGGTTTCTAACATAACTAAAGAAAGCCTTATGATTATCTTTTGTTGCTTGTGCAATTTTTCTCTCGAAAGTGGCCTTGGATGTTTTTATGAGTGATCGTAGTTTTTTGCTAGTACTGATCAGAGTTGCCTTCCCTTTTAGGGATTTTGCTCTATCATGTAGTAGCTTCCTCCTTCTGCTGTATAACTTATTTATGGCTGGGGTCCACCAGACAGGATGCCTGTCTTTGGGGGAATGGGTCTTGGTTTTATTTGGGATTGCATGATCCATGCATTCCTGAAGGTGTCTATAGAATGCATTTATAAAGGATTCAGCAGATAGGGCCGTGGTTTCCACTGGCCTGGGGGCCTTGAAGGATTCCACTTTGGTTTTAAGAAGTGTGAAGTTAGCTTTTGAGAAGTTCTTCACTGTGGTCTTTTGTGCTGGGGGTGGGGGCGGGATGTGGATTTCTAGTGAGATTAATTTATAGTCCGATCTTACCAATGAGGGGTATACTTCTGGTATGGAACATTGTGTTCCCATGCTGGTGATGATCAGATCTAGTATGTTTTCCCCTCTTGTGGGAGTGGTGACCAATTGTTCCATAGCATTTGAGTTTATGAATTCTAGGAACCTCTGGGCTAGGTTGTTGGGGCTTGAGTAATGCTCCCAGTCTATGTTTGGATAGTTGAAGTCCCCCAATATGATGGTGTTTGGATAGACCTTCATATTCTCCATTGTCTTCAAGAAGGCCGAGTGGGGTTCCTGAATTTGAGAGGGTGGTCTGTAGCATGCTACAAACTGAAAGGCAGTTTTGCCCACTGTTAGTTGCACATGGATGGTCTCCAATGCTTCGTGCAATGTCACTAACCTGGAGGTGTGGGTGTCCTTGATGAATATGAATACTCCCCCTCCTTTTGTGGTTCGGTCTGATTTTTTGGGGCCGAAAAGCATGATATGAGGTATAACCTGGTAGTGCTAGGGTGCTCTCGGGAGCCTTGAGCCAGGTTTCTGTCACTGCACAGACATCGATGTTCTCCATACTGAGGAGGGCTTCGAGAGCATGCATCTTGAGGTTTAGACTTCTGCATTGAGCAGCATTACCCTTAGTTTCTTTCTACTTGTGTTGTCTAAGAAGGTGGGTTTGTCTTTTGATCCTTGCCTAAAAAAGGCACTATGGGGGTGGCAAGAGCCTTTGCCAATATCCGAAAGCCCAGAGGTGACAGGTGCAAGCCGTCCTTTGCGAAGCAATGTGGCTTGTCGAGCATGTCATCCCAGGCAGACAGATACTGGATCCCCTTGGAATGACACCAATACTTAAGCCAATTGTTGAAATTGATAATTTTGTCTTTATACTGAGGCATCATTCTTGGTGAGGGTAAGATGCTGCTCAAGGTCAGGGTCATACCGGCCTGGGCTACATGATCAGAGTGCTCCTCTATGTCTCTTTTCATGTAGTCCAGGGAGGTACGTCTCAGGTCATTCATACCAGCATGGACAATGACTGAGTCATATTTGTACTTGCTTTGGAGTGACCTGAGTGCTTATGTTATGTGGCGGATTCTAGCGCCCGACAGGCAGCTCACTGTGACCTTTTCTTGTTCAGCCTGGTGAGCGGGACATCAGTGTGTCTGACTATAGAGTCACCTATTACAAGTGTATCAGGTATGTTGTTGAGCCTTAAGGGCTGTGGCTGTTTGGCACACTGACTTTGTGAGCTATGTGTTGCCTCTAGCTGAGAATTGAACCGGACAGCGTCTTACTGTGAGGCGACGATATATTACCTAAAATGTATTTGAAGATATAGGTAAGGGGATAGGCACATCCTAAAGGTTGGAAAGTTGAAATAATATGTAGGGACAGAAAAGCATCAAAAGTAAGGATGGGAAGAGAAATAGGTAGATATCAGATGGAATGAGAGTAGAAAGTCTAAGATGGGGAGAGAAACAGGAGGAAAAGGATAAGGGAAAGAGGTCCAGGTTGGAGGTGGGAGTATAGCAGGAATGATATTGAACAACAAAGGTCAGAAAGTAATATGATAACAAAGGTAATGTGAGAAAGAAAGCAAAATCAAGTAATTTTGCAATGTAGAGCCTGCGGTGGTGGTGCTGCGGTAGCGTTGTCGCCTCACAGTAAGACGCTGTCCGGTTCATTTCTCAGCTAGAGCGTCTTCTGCATGGTGACATGTGTGAATGGGCGTACCTTCATTGAAGGTTGTGCGTCAGGGCTGGTAACTCGGCACGTAAAATCAACTACCAATCATTAGCGGACCGGAGTTCTGCTGTGGCGACCCCTAACCGGGAAAAGCCGAAAGACACAACAACAACATTGTTTATTTATATATCTGTTTGTTTATTATGTTGACTTGTAATCACATATTATCAGTTAAGAAAGCAAATGGCTAGCTTGGACAAGTCAGGTGATACCTGCTGCCAGGTGCTTTGTTTCTGTGTTATTCAGTGCTAGTTAGCTAGGGCATAAGTATTTATGATGTATGGGCAGATACTGATGTCTGCTGCTCCTTCTTCTTCTTTTGGCTGCTTCCGTTAGGGGTCGCCACAGTGGATCATCTGTTTCCATTTCTTCCTGTCCTCTGCATCTTGCTCTGTCACACAAACCACCTGCATATCCTCTCTCACCACATCCATAAACCTTATCTTAAGCCTTCCTCTTTTCCTGTTACCTGGCAGCTTCATTTAGCATCTTTTTCCCAATATTCCGAGCATCCCTCCTCAGCACATGTCCAAACCAATGTAATCTTGCCTCTCTGGCTTTGTCTCCAAACCTTCCAACCTGGGCTGACCCTCTAATATACTTATTCCTAATCCTGTCCACCCTCGTCACACCCAGTGCAAATTTTAACATCTTTAACTCTGCCACGTCCAGCTCTGACTCCTGCCTTTTTGTCAATGCCACTGTCTCCAACCCATATAACATGATACTGATGTGTGCTGATATTGTTAAAACCAATGATTCAGCATTGTTTTACTGCCACAATAATAAAGTACCATGGAAGTAATATCTGAAAGGCTACTGAGGAAGCTGTTAGTGAATTATACAGGCCTTCATAATTAAACATGGTGCCTAGTAAGGTGCAAGTGCTAACAGCTCATATTACACTTCAAGCTAATCAGTTAGAAGTTCAGAACAATATGATGTCGGAAATCTTAGTTAAAGCAATGACAAATAAATGTGACAATTACTGTTTCTGAGGCTCCTCCTCTTCTGAAAATCATGTTGTTTGTTGTTGCTGACAGATAATAATATACAGAAAAACAGTAACATAAATAACTAAAATAAAATAGCTAAACAGAAAAAGAATGTTCATACACTAATAAGTTTTTCGAAATATATAAGCCTTTTTCACCATGTTCCAGATGTTTAGAGTAATGCATGTTTGAGGAATACCTCTACAGAAAACATGGTTTTCTATTTCACTTTGAAACCTCACTGTTGGAATTGTGGTAGGGATCAGAAGACATACTTAAAACTCCATGGGCTTCCTATTGTTATTAACTACCAGGAATTTTTAATTATCAAACCCTTAGCAAAAGCTGTTTTAATTTTCTGTGATAAAACTAAAATTACTTAAAAAGATTTATTTTCAAATGTTGAGAATACTTTTCTTCCCGAATTAAAATTGTAAAATAAGTCCTGAAACAACAGTGGGAGTTGAACACCTCATTACAGCTAAATGAAAATAAGGCATCACGCAAGATATGATAAGTAGGTAGGTATCAAGAAAAGTACATTTGGTAAAATATAGCGATAATTTCCTTGAGTTTCTTTTTCATAGATGCATGAAGTTCTGAAAGATTTCACATTCTCTTCAGCAAAATGAAAGAATAACAGAAGAGGAATATACTTCACAGGGGAAGTTAGAGAAGCCACTGCCAAGTCATACAAACTGCAACAACCAGTTGATGAAGCCAGTAACTAAACATTCTTCTATGACTGTTTCACGGCCATTTATAATTCTTACAACTGGAGACAAATGACAGGGCCCGCTCAAAGCTGGCTTGTTTTTTTATTCTGAAAGGGGACACAGATTATGAATCAGGAACCATATGTCATCCAGTTACATATGGCTGCAGTTATAGGCAGGTGGATGTCTAAAAGTTGTCAGATTTCTTGCACTTTTTAAAATAATTTATGGAATGACAGAAATTTAACTATGCCTTTTAAAAATACACAGACAGCTACAGAACATTCGATTTTGGGTAAATTTCAGAAAACTCTTTATGAATGACTCATAAGGACAGATAAAAAAAATGTAACTGTAACCGTAACCATAACAGCAACTATTTAATTTCTGCTAGGGAAGCAAATCTTCTTCTTCTTCTCTTTTGGCTGCTTCCGTTAGGGATCGCTACAGTGGATCATCTGTTTCCATTTCTTCCTGTCCTCTGCATATTGCTCTGTCACACCAACCACCTGCATGTCCTCTCTCACCACATCCATAAACCTTATCTTAGGCCTTCCTCTTTTCCTCTTAGCTGACAGTTCCATCCTTAGCATCCTTTTCCCAATATACCCAGCATCTCTCCTCAGCACATGTCCAAACCAATGCAATCTTGCCTCTTTGAATTTGTCTCCAAACCGTCCAACCTGAGCTGACCCTATAATATACTGATTCCTAATCCTGTCCATCCATGTCACACCCAGTGCAAATCTTAACATCTTTAACTCTGCCACATCCAGCTCTGACTCCTGCCTTTTTGTCAATGCCACCATTTCCAACCCATACAACATAGCTGGTCTCACTACCCTCTTGTAGACCTTCCCTTTCACTCTTACTGGTACCCGTCTGTCACAAATCACTCCTGACACTCTCTTCTTCAACTCTCTTCCACACTCACCATTACTCTGAACTGTTGATCCCAAGTACTTAAACTCATCCACCTTCACCAATTCTACTCCCTGCATCCTCTAGAAGCAAATATTTTATGAAAAAAGAGACAGCCCCTGCAAGTACAGCAGCTGCACGGCTCCAAAAACCAATTAGCGATTAGAGAAGCACTGATAAAGCTATGTAACTCTTTACAGCCGAAACCAGTCTGTTTTGTTTCCTTTATTATTTTTGTACTATGCTATTTAACTAGATTTTCAATAAACACTAAATGCTACAGTCTGCTGACTTCCCTGTTTCTCTTAAAGCAAATATTTTGCCACAGACTGGCTTACCAATACAAAAGACCTGCTTTTATCAGCAGACTTTGGATGCGTGAGGCTTTACTGAGAAGGGGAAATCAAGCAAAAGTCACTGAAGAAGTGGCCACCATGTGGCTGACGTTTGTCAGAAGCCAATGGAATGTCGGTAGAATTAGAAAGCTGTGACAGTGGGAACAATGCTGAGCAGCTGATGTCCTGTTATGATTGCATGTCACTCTCCATTATTCACACAGGGAAGAGTGCTGCTAGTTGCTTATGAGTCTCAAAGCAAGGCACCGATCCAGACTTAACTCAGCTAGTAAAATGTTGCAAAATGCCCACCAACAGATTACTAGAGGATAACATTGCTTAATAGTAACTACTCTAAGCTGATAGGATCCATCATCAGAGTAGTAGAGAATGCCGCAGCAGTACAAAAATATCATGAACACAGGCAAACCTGGGAGAGGGGGATACCAATGGTGGAGGAAATGCATCCCAAATGTAATTAAGACTAATTGCAGTAAAGTAACTGGTAGTGATAAGTAAGGTAACCCAGAGAACAGATTTTCCGGAAGGTTTCATTGTGTGATAGAGCATACCTGTGGACAGAAAGTGGCATAGACATTTCTAGCTACACCACATTCCAATGTTTCTATGTGCCAAGTGGCTGTTTTATCCACTTGTGTTCCATTTGCCCTACATTCGTAGCTGAACTGGAAGATACTTGGTGATGTGTAGAAGCTCAGACTGCTGTGAATTTAAGATATAATTGGCTACCAATGCCTGTCCAACAAGTGGAAGAGGACTTATGTTCACCTCTGGGAAGGATATTTGTAGTACAGGATGCTTACAGGTTTTCCTGTGATAGACCGATACTAATAAAATGACCTCAATGGACAAGCTAGGTTGCCAGCATACAGCAGAGCAACCATTTTACACCATTTTTTTAAATGTACACAGTAAGCAGTCTAAAAAAAATTCTACATTTCTAACTGG
>NC_056744.1:1006794963-1006864963 GCF_019279795.1 Protopterus annectens | reverse complement strand
TTCTGAGCAGTCTGTACGAGACTGAGTAGATGGACAGGGCTTTTAGCCTATCAGTATAGGACAGGTGTTTGAGACCCTGGATTTTCCTGGTGAGGAACCTCTGTGGTCTCTCAAGCTGCTGCATGTGTTTTGCAAGGTACATGCCAAAGGGGGCATTGTACTCAATAATGGGTCTGATAAGGGATGAGTACAGGGATATTATGACCTCCTTGTTTCTGGATGAAATATCCTTACTTATGAGGTGGGCCATGTACCTTCCGTACAATGGAGACAACATGGTGGTCAAAAGTCAGGTTGCTATCAACCTGGGTGCCCAAGTCCCTCACAACTGATTGTGTGCTTAATACATTGTTATTAATGTGATAATTAGTGGGGACTCCATTTCCCCCAAAGCGGGTAATAATGCATTTCTTGGCATTCAGTTTGAGGCCATGCTTCTGGCACCAGTCATTTGTTTGGGTAAGGCCCTCCTGGAGGATGTTCACATCACTAGGGGAATTTAAGACAGCACCCAGCTTGCAATCATCTGCAAACTTGGTCAGCCACAGGCCACTGGTTTTGGCTTGCACCTCAGAAAAGTATATCCCAAACAGTAGAGGCCCCAAGACTGATCCATGGGGTACACCACTCATTACTGGTCTACTACTAGAGGTGGCTTCCCCTATTTTGACTGAATGGGTTCTATCAGTGAGCCAGTTAGCTACCCATCTGGTAACATACAGGTTGATGCCTAGCTGGGAGAGTTTATCTATTATGCCTGAGATGGGAATAATGTCGAAGGCTTTGGCTAGGGCAAGGTAGGTGGTGTGCACCATCTTCCCCTCCTCAGTGCTGGTTAATACTGTTTATCAATAAATATATTGATTTCTAGCCCAGGTGTAGTTCTTAATATATTTGATTATTTATTACCAAATAAATGGTCTGATCCTTATAGACCTGATTTGAAAACAAAGTGAGTCCATAAGAGCAATAGTTATAAGCATGGACAGTTTAAAGTAGTCAGTTAATTAGCATGTCTTTGAAGGCATCTTGGCTACCAAGAAAAATTCAGTATGATAACATGGAGTCTTAAAACATACATGAAATAGAAGTTGGGATTGAACCCTGGCTTTGTGAGACAGTAACGCTAATTGCTATGTCATGAATTCTCTCTTGGATAAGAAGGGCAGCTGTCAGATCTCACATGGCACATGACAGGTCTCTTAAGGACTGGTACTAACAAAGCAGTTGCAGTTAATAAGCTTGTGTCATATGCATTTATAACCTGATTTGGTTCCTAGCTACACAAATGTATGTTTTTGTAGCAACTAACAATTTGTTTGTCATTACATGACAGCTTTTTGCACAGCTTACCTCGACCTGGCCAGGGCTTTTGATACAATAGCCCACTCAGGCATTGCAGAGAAGCTCACTAATTTAGGTATAAACCCTTTTATCACCCACTGGATAGCGAACTGGCTCACTGATGGAACCCAGAAGGTCAAAATAGGTGAGACCACCTCCACCAAGAGGCCAGTCACTAGCAGAGTCCCCCGGAGCACCATACTGGGTTGGATACTTTTGGCATCTATTTCTCTGAAATGGAAGGAAATGCTTAAAATTTATGGCTAATTTAATTTGCAGATTATTGGAAGCTGGGGGTTATCATCGACTCCACTGCAGACATTAGCATTCTACAAGAAGGTCTATCTCTGACTAACAAATGGTGCCAAATTCATTGTCTTTAACTCAGTGCTAAGAAATGCATAATTGTACCCTTTGGGTAGCCCCTCATGTAAAGCTAAGTTTGTCTATTACCCAGTTTAACACAACCTACACCAGTGAATGGGGAATAGGAAATTTACACCAAGCCTGGCACCCATGTCCCTTATGGACAGAGGAGGCATATAAAACAAAAGCCTGTCTCTCAATGTCCTTTTCAGATACAGGACATCATTATTCTTTCAAGAAAACTTGGCTAGGCTTAGAAAGGCCCCACAGGTCATTAGCCTAGGAACAATCTATGAATCTATGAATTTATGAATCTATGTCCTTAAAAGGGTAATTTAATCACGTAAGAATTTCTTGTTAATTACAAGGTTGCCTGCTGCTACCTCACCTTATTTGTTTATTTAGTGGTTGCTTCCAAATGTCTAAAATGACAGAAAAAAAGAAACAGGAGGGGGGATACAATGACATGTGTGATATTAGGCAACAGTGGGCTGAAATGTGAATGCACTTAAGCCAACACAATGAATCATAGTGCAACCCACCCCCTCCCCAATCCTGACATTTTCACATTCAAATCATCTTTCTTTGTTGCTGGACATTTAACTACTTCTAACCAAAAAAAAAAAAAAGTTCTGCTATTTGGCAATGACTTCTATAGAACTAGTTGTGAAACCTCTAATTTACACCATTGCCAGTATGAATGAGCCTCTGGAAAGTATAGAACTTTTAACATTATGATCTGAGTATAACAAATGAGTGTATTATCTTTTAAAATCTGTGTAGGTAGGGTGCTTTATCAGATCAAAAACATTTTACCGCTCAAAAAAAAAAATCATGGTCTATTCTAATTTTAAAATTGCTCTGGCGTCCAATATAATAGGAAGTGCATCTGACAATCGGCTCCATAGGATGGTTAAATCATTTAAGAGACTAATGCAAGCAGGCTTTGCAGCAGCGGCACCACCCATTATCCACCCCTGTGTGGCACTAAATACAATCCGACTGATTACTTAAGTAATTAAAGTAATTAATTGACATACTTCTTAATCACAGAGTTCTGTATAACCAGGTGTGCAAACTTAACCCTTGATGCAATAAGCAAAAGCCTTGATAGGAGCAATATGCAGTAAGAAATATTCAAGTAGCTGGACATTTCTTGAATATCATATTACTCTTTCATTGCAAGTGATTTATTTACTTATGTATTTCTTTATTTACTGATATTTGATTACTGGGAAAGTCCAACTGGGTAGGTGCCATTTTCAGTGGCTGGCCTATGGAGAAAAGCTCCAAAGTATTACAAAAATATTCTAAGGACAATAATTTTACTATCTTCAAAAATAATAGTTTACATAATCATACCAAAGTAGACATAATTGAAAATAGTGGTTAAGAATATATACAACTTCTATGACAATAATTTAATATTTAGAGAAAATTTAGCCAGTGTAGAGAAAGTAAATGTAAGTTTACTTTTACTTTCTCTACGCTGGCTAAATTTTCTCTAAATATTAAATTATTGTCATAGAAGTTGTATATATTCTTAACCACTATTTTCAGTTATGTCTACATTGGTATGATTATGTAAACTATTCATAGGTTCATAGGTTCATACTAGGCTATCTGCCCTAGGGCATTTATAAGCCTAGCCAGAATGTGTTTGGCTTTCGCCACCCATTTTAAATTAATTTTGCTATGCCCTTTTTCAAGGTTAGTATACTGTGCCTCTGTCTAACAGTAACACAGAAGTGATACCCGGGTTAAACCTATGATCTCCCATCCACTCATCAAGATTCCTCTTGAAGAAAGTCAATGAGGGACTTTGCCTAACCTGGACTGGGATTTTATTCCAGAGTGAAGGGAGCCTCTGGGTTATGAATCTGTCCCTCCAGCATGTCCTATTTATTTCAGTGCTGAGGTTCAAGTCTCTTGAGCACGTAGCTCGATGGGATTTGGATTTTCTGAGATGCAGCATGTCTATTAATTCCGGGTTGGACATGGCTTTATACGTCAGGCACAGATCACCCCTAAACAGGCGGTATGCCACTGAGTAGAGCTGGAGTTTCTTTAACCGGGCAGCATATGGCATCTGTTTGAGCCCTTTGATCCCCTTAGTGAGGTACTTTTGGGGTCTTTCCAGTTGCTGCAGGTGTCTGGTAAGGTACATCCCAAAAGGGGCATTGTACTCAATTATGGGCCTGATGAGGGATGAGTGAAGAGGCACGATGACCTCCCCTGATCTAGATGTGAATCCCTTCATGATTAGGTGGGCTATATAAAATGTTTTTCTAACCACTTTGGCCACGTGGTTGTCAAATGAGAAACTGCTATCAACTTGGGTCCCCAGGTCCCTAATTACGTCTTCTGTACTTAATGGATTACCACCTATGTGGTAATTTGTGGGCACTTTGTTTTTGCCAAAGGGGATGACTATACACTTTTTGGCGTTTAGCTTGAGGCCATGGCTCTGGCACCAGTTGTCTGTTTCTATGAGGCCCTTTTGGAGGATGCTTGTGTTGGCTGGAAAGTCTATTATGGTGCCCAGTTTGCAGTCATCTGCGAACTTGGTCAGCCACAGTCCTTCCGTGTTGGCCTGTACCTCCGAGAAATATATACCGAACAAGAGAGGTCCCAGGACTGAGCCTTGTGGGACTCCACTTGTAACTGGTTTGGAGTCTGACATGGCTCCAGCAATTCTAACCATGTGGGTTCTGTCCTTGAGCCAGTTTGCAACCCATCTAGTGACATAGGGGTTTATATTTAAGCTGGTGAGCTTATCTATAATGCCCGAGTGGGGTATTGTATCGAAGGCTTTTGCGAGGTCCAGGTAGGCTGTGTGGACCACCTTCCCCTCATCAATGGCCTTGGTGACTGTTTCAAAGAAATCAACCAGGTTTAAGAGGCAGGATCTGCCCTTAACAAAGCCAAACTGGGTAGGATCCAGTGTCTGTAGGTCCCCAATATCTTTATTTATGAGGTCCATGATGATCCTTTCCAAAGCTTTGCAGACCAAGCTAGTCAGGCTTATGGGGCAATAGTTTCCAGGATCCATTGAGGCACCACCTTTGTGGAGAGGGACCACTGTCACTGTACTCCACTCTTTGGGCACATATCCTGTAGTAAGGTTGAGATTGAACAGTAGTTTTATGTTTGGGTTTAGCTCTTCTTGGAGTTCATGTAGGATGCAGCCCAGGACACCGTCTGGTCCCATTGATGCTGTGTTTTTTGCTTTGGAGAGGGCGGCTCTTACCTGAGCATCTGAGATGTCAGGGGGGCAGCACTCTGCTGGGATAGATATTTGACCTTTTGGTGGGGAGGGGAAGGGAGAAGTTTGCGCTGAACCTGTCAGCTAGGATGTTGGCAATGTCTGTGGGTTCGGTGTATTTTTTGTCATTTTGGACTAATTCTGAGCATATCTGGGAATTCCCACCCAGGTTCCTAACATAACTAAAGAAAGCCTTGTGATTATCCTTAGTGTCCTGTGCAATTTTTCTCTCGAAGCTGGCCTTAGACGATTTTATGAGTGCCCGTAGTTTTTTGCTAATACTGATCAGAGATGCCTTCCCTTTTTGGGATTTTGCTCTATCATTTAGTAGCTTCCTCCTTCTATTGTATAGTTTGTTTATGGCTGAGGTCCACCAGACAGGACGTCTGCCTTTGGAGGATTGGGTCTTGGTTTTATTTGGGATTGCATGATCCATGCATTCCTGAAGGTGTTCATAGAATGCATTTATAAAGGATTCTGCGGTCTGGGCCGTATTTTCCACAGGCCCGGGGGCTTTGAAGGATTCCACCTCGGTTTTAAGGAATGTGAAATTTGCTTTAGAGTAGTTTTTCACTGTGGTTTTCTGGGCAGGAGGTGGGGTCGGGATGTGAATATCCAGTGAGATTAGTTTATGGTCTGATCTTACCAGTGAGTGATACACTTCTGGTCTGGAGCATAGAGTCCCCATGTTGGTGATGATCAGGTCCAGTATGTTTTCCCCTCTTGTGGGAGTGGTAACAAGTTGTTCCATAGCATTTGAGTTTATAAATTCTAGGAACCTTTGGGCTAGGGTGTTGGAGCTAGAGTAATACTCCCAGTCTATGTTTGGGTAGTTGAAGTCTCCCAATATAATGGTGCTTGTTGAGACCTTCATATTTTCCAGTGTTCTCAGGAAGGCTGAGTGGGGTTCCTGGGTTTGGGAGGGTGGTCTGTAGCAGGCTATAAACTGGAAGGCAGTTTTACCCACCGTTAGTTGCACATGGATAGTCTCTGATGCTTCGTGCTGTGCCACCAACCTGGAGGTGTGAGTATCTTTGACGAATATTGATACTCCCCCTCCTTTTGTGGTTCGGTCCAAGTTTTGGGACCGAAAAGCATGGTATGAGGTATAACCTGGTAGTGCTGGGGTGCTCTCGGGAGCCTTGAGCCAGGTTTCTGTTACTGCACAGATATCGATGTTCTCCATGCTAAGGAGAGTTTCGAGTGTGTGCATCTTGAGGTTTAGACTTCTGGCATTGAGTAGCATTACTCTTAGTTTCTTATCCCTTGTGATACCTATGGAGGTGGGTTTGTCTTTTGAGCCTTGCCTAAAAAAGGCACTATGGGGTTAGCAAGTGCCTTTGCCAATATCCGAAAGCCCAGGGGTGACAGGTGCAAGCTGTCCCTAGCGAAGCATCGTGGCTTGTTGAGCATGTGATCCCAGGCTGACAGGCATTGGATCCCCTTTGAATGACACCAATACTTAAGCCAATTGTTGAAATTGATCATCTTGTCTTCATATTGTGGCATCATTCTTGGTGAGGGAAAGATACTACTCAAGGTCAGGGTCATATCGGCCTGGGCCACATGCTCAGAGAGCTCCTCTATGTCTCTTTTCATGTAGTCCAGGGAGGTATGTCTCAAGTCATTCACACCAGCATGGACAATGACTGAGTCATATTTGTACTTGCCTTGGAGTGACCTGAGTGCTTGTGTTATGTGGCGGATCCTAGCGCCTGACAGGCAGCTCACCATGCCCTTCTCCTTGTTCAGCCTGCTGAGCGGGACGTCAGTGTGCCTGATGATAGAGTCACCTATTACAAGTGTATCAGGTTCTTTTATTTTTGAAGATAGTAAAATGATTGTCCTTAGAATATTTTTGTAATACTTTGGAGCTTTTCTTCCTAGGCCAGCCACTGAAAATGGCACCTACCCAGTTGGACTTTCCCAGTAATCAAATATCAATAAATAAAGAAATACATAAGTAAATAAATCACTTGCCCACTGTGGTGGTGGTGCTGCGGTAGCATTGTCACCTCACAGTAAGATGTTGTCCTGTTTGATTCTCGGCTAGAGCGTCTTCTGTGTGGAGACGTGTCACTGGGCATTCCTTCATTGAAGTTTGTGCATCAGGGCTGGCAATTCAGCATGTAAAAATCTACTGCCAATCATTAGCGGACCGGAGTTCCGCTGTGGTGACCCCTAACCGGGAAAAAGCTGAAAGAAACAACAACAAGAGAAAGTACATGTAAGTTAGTATAATACAAACAGGAATTGCAATGTGAAGTTAAAATAAAAGACAGAGTAATGGTATATTTAGATCCAGAGTCAGGGGAGAGAAATTTATATGAAGTAAGGAAGTGAGTGAAAAAGGGGAAGTAAGGAGGTGTAAGTTATGAATAAATTCTTGTTGATATTTAGAGATAAAGTTTATCCTAGTATTGAGCAAGTGCAGAGCCAGAGTTTGAATAGGAAGGCTTTCAGAATGGGTTTTAAGGACTTGAGGGAGGATATTGACTTAATGGATACAGGTAAGGCATTCCAAGCCTTAGCAACATGGTACGAGTACAGAATATGCCCAGCAGATTTTATAGGTTTTTGTACAGAGGGGAGTTTTTGGTCACTGGATCGTAATGACTGAGTGGAAACATAGCTGTGTAGAATAGTATTTAGTGCTGGACAAGCAGATGGATGTTGGGCAGTTTTATAGGTGGCAAGATACTGTGTATGTGTTAATTTATGGGTTAGTTATAACCCATTTAAATAAGATATGAGTGATACCAGCAAAACTGATTTTGAGATATGGTTGTCATAAAAATGCTAGACTTCCACTGGACAGGAGCTGGGGAGCATCACGGATAATGCTGAGATAGGCACAGTTCTTAGATACCACCTTAGTATAAATGAAGGTGGTAACCAAGGAGAATCTTGATTATCAGGAACAGGTGAAGTCTGTATAGTGGGACAGTGGATTACTGTACAGAGTATGAGAAGTGGTGTAGTATTTGGTAGTCCCAAGGATCTATCAACACAAACTTCTGGCCAAAGCTCATGATGTTCCTTTCTGTGGTATTTTATGCAAAGAATATATAAAAAGGAGACTTATGCAATTTTTTATTGGCCAGATATTGCAAAAGATGTGAAAGAGTTCTGAAAGACATGAGAAAAGTGTTATAACTTGGGAAAAGCTGGATTTCATGGCATTGCATAGCCATGGATATTCTGGTGACTCTTAGTAGCCCAAGCATCACAGCAAAGGGGTATATCTTGGTGCTAGTTGCCTCATCTATTAGGTTTAACTTGCTTGTAGACAATGCTAATATGTATACCAAAGTAAAGGCTCTGTCCTCTGCTGAGAAAGAAAATGTGACAAATACTCTGCTAGATATTTTCAACAGGGTGAACTTTCCCAAGGCAATACTAATTGACAGAGGAGATAACTTCATTTCAGACTTTTTCTTTCAATTTCCAGCATGCTTAGTTTTAAGCATTATAATACATCAAATGACTAAATAGCTAAATAGAGAGATAGAAGGATAGATAGACAGACAGATGGATACATAGATACACACATATATGCATACATTCATACATACATACATACATAAAAAAAATAAAAAGTAAAATAGACCTGCTGACTTGTTTGCAGAAGCATTGTCATGTAAAGCAGTTAGAAACTACCACTACCATCTACAAATAAACAGTTTGGTGCAGAGATTTAACTGAACTCAAAGTTCATGTTGACAGAATTCACAGACCAGATTACGTTAATGAGACAAATATTTGCCCCATTTCCTTTTTTCATACAAAGCATTGCTCCAGGAATACACACAGTTTTCATCATTCGAGTTACTTTTTGGTCACAGGGTGAGGCCCACACCTCTCACAACTTACTTCTTGATGGACAGGAGGGTGAATGTGAGCCTTATAATAATGTGTTGTGCAGCATGGGCCAAATTTCAGGACTAAGTTTAGGGAGCTCTTGGATTTGGGCACCAAGGCTGCTGGCACAAGTACAATGGTAGCATTAAGGTCTGGTATGACTGAATGGTGAAAGAACGTTACTTACTCTTATTAATAAGAAAAAGGAGCAGGTACCACAGGAGAGTCCTTTTGCTGTTGTTAGAAAGTAGGGTGATGCTAAATATTTGGTGGGGCTGCTAATCAAGTGGTAGAAACACAAACTCCATACTTGTAATTTCACACATCCACCAGTTTTGGTAAGGTTAGCTCAGTTTATGTTAAAATCCTGCTCACTGTTTCAATATTTCTTGCACCACAATTATTCTGTCTCATCAATGAATCATGAAGTTCACCAGAGATACAGTCCTTGGCTTTGTTCTTCACTTCAGTAACATAAGCATCTTTGGTTTCTGTAAGATTTTGTTTATTTGTAAAAACAAACACTGATTATACAACGACCCCCCCATTAATATTCCAAAATGTGCACACTGATTGGTCAGCGTGCACATTGTAAATCAGACTTATACTAATGAAAAAAGGTCCGGTCGTCCGGACTTTTTCCATTAGTATAAGTCTTTTTTTTTTTACAGCAACAGAGAACGCAAGATCTCCGTTGCTTTTTAGAAACTGTCTTGCTATATTAAAGGAGTTTAAAATAGCGATACAGCTTTAAATAAGTAACAGAGATCTTCCTTTCTCCATTGATTTTTTAAAAGCTGTCACGCTATGTTAAATGGGTTTAACATAGCACAACAGCTTTAGAAAAAGCAACAGAGATTCTCCGTTGCTTTTTTTAAAGCTGTCTCGCTATGTTAAACTCCTTTAACATAGCGAGACACTTTGTAAAAAGCAAAGGAGAGCTTGCTTTCTCCGTTGCTTCCACCCACAGCTCTGATGTACTGCGTAAGCATACGCATACGTAGTACATCAGAACTGCCGCAGAATACCAGACAGCTGCGGAAGGGTAGCAAGGAGGCATTATACAATGCCATTATTTAAGAAAAGTAAGTATTTTCTTTCTTAAATAATGTCATTGTATAATAGCAATAACCCACTTCTGGGTGTGGGTAATGCTGGATTTACCCACGGTTGTCTTTGTTTGGCCACTCGGGCTTCGCCCTCGTGACTAAACCACACCAACCATGGGTAAATCCAGCATTACCCTCACCCAGGCATGGGTTATTGCTTAAATAAACAACAACATTTTTTCAGGGCTCATAATAGTTCCTGAACCTCTCCTTAATGTTTGTTATTTTGTCTTTCTTATCTTCAAAAAATAAATAAATTAGTGTTAAACAGCTTTAAGCCTTCCAGTGCAGTGAAATGCAGGAACATAGCATGCTGCAGTTTTTCATGTTGTCAGCTAATCCAGACTCACTGTAGAATAAAACACCTTTTCTGATCCAAACTTTTCCTAGTAAGTTCCCATGCAGTGATAGAATTCCAGGAGGCTGCAGCTGGGCCAGTTTGCACTGAAAACATTATATTTTCAAACACATAAACATTTGAAAGAAAATATATTTTTTAGTTCTGCAGATTCATTTCTTCAGTTCTGACAAATATTTGCTTATTTCTACAACTACATAATGTCAGGACAAATAAAGAACCAGACAAAAACACTGAGGATGTGGTCTAGCTTCATTGAGGTGTGTATTCAAATCTGAATTCTGTAGAAAAGCTGTGTAGTCAATAATGTGCAGATTGATGTAGCTATCCCATTTGTAATAAAGGTATTTTCAATAATGTTTGCTGATTTTCTTCCATAAGTGGTAATACTGATGTTAGAATAAAAGTCTGATAGCAAAAGGGAAGAGCCCACAAGAAAACAGGGATTTTCTTTGATTTTGGTTTTGTTACTACCACTTAGTCTCAGATTGCATGTGAAAATATTCTGTCTGAGATTCATAATGCTGTGCTAGTTAGGTGGCCAACACTTTTTCTGCTATAAACTGAAGAATTTTACAAGAAAACACACCATCCTTGCATGAGCTGTTGATGTAACTCCACTGGAAGCAGGCTCAGGAAATACCTGAACACTATAAAAAATGTTTGCAACTCTGTGCACACCACCATTCACAACAACATTTTAATTAATGCTATGTGTTAATTGCTTCTAAATATCTCCCCATATCTTACTCACATATTTTTTTCTGTATGTTTTTTTTACTATGTACTTTTAATTTCATACATCCACCAGTTTTGTAGATCTGTTTATGTTAAAATACTGCCCATTGTTTCACCATCTCTTGACTACAAATTATTTTGTCTTTTATCAATGAATCATGAAACTCACCAGAGTCAGAGTCTTTGGCTCTAGTTTTCCCTCTGTAACATAAGCATCTTTGGTTTCTGTATGATCTTGTATTCTTTTAAAAACAAATGTTGAATAAACAACAAATTGTTTCAGGGTTAATAACAGTTCCTAAATTTCTCCCTAATGGCTGCTATTTTGTCTTTCTTCTCTTCAAAGAAAGTAAGAGTTAAATGCCTTTAAGGCTTTTTCTCTAATGACATGCAGGAATTCAGCACACTGTACTTGTTTGTGCTTGTCTGCTAGTTCATTCTCAATGTGCAACAAGACAACGTTCCTGATCCAAACCTTCCAGTTTCATAGTACGTTCTGTACTGGTGACAGAATTCCAGGAGGTTGCAGCTGGGCCATTTTGCACTGAAACAATTCTATTTTTAGGCACATAAACATTTGAAAGAAAATATATATTTTGGTTTCTGCATATATGTATTTCTAAAGTTCTGACAAATATTTCCTCATTTCTACCACCAGATAATGTCACGACAAATAATAAACCAGATAAAATGTTGAGGATGTGGTCTAGCCATGCTGAGATATGTTTTCAGAACTGAATTCTGTAGAACTATGTACCAGATAACATAAAAATCGTTGTTGTTAGCCCATTTGTATTAAAGGTATATACCGAGATATTCTAGATACAGTACACCCAGTTGAAATCTAGATCCCCCAAAGCCAAGAGCACCACAGCTAAGATGCTAAAACATGTTATGTGCATAGTATCTTTCAGATACCAAATCTTCATGGTAAATGAATGGCTTTGCTCCACTATGTCCTATGCAGTGAAATGAGTCTCTAGCCACCCACATAGCTAATATAATCAACTCTAAGACAGTTGTAACTTCATGTCAAATGTAAATCCAAAGTTGCAGAGGTCATCTGGAATTTATCTTTGACAAAAATATATTTGTGATGAAGTGGGTTCATCTAGTCAGCTGTGGATTATACAATTACCTATCATGACTCCCATCCGTCATCTTATGGCAAGTCTGCTTGCTTTATGGTCTTAACATTCCATGCTGCATCTGGTATTTATTTATAATATTTGAAGGTAGAGAGTCCCTTTGCATTTATAGTTTCTGCTGGTAATCCTTTAAAATCCCGGGACTCAAATTGTAGAGTCAAAATGGCCAAAAATGCAAATGTTAAGTCCTAGATTGTCATTTCTCAACATATTCCCTTTTCATCAAGTCATGGCAATCTCAGAGGTGGTATATATAAGTCTAGGTAGTCTGTGGGGCTTGCTGCCATGAAAAACAAAGTTTAACGGAGAAGAACGACAGGCGATATTCACTCTTCCGTATTTCTGATCATTTTTCGGTCTTTCAGGACTCAGCAATGCAAGTCTCAAAATATAAATAGGGAGCCTTTTCTGCTTCTTCTGCTTTATTACCTATTTGTCTGACAACAACTAGTATAACTACTCTCTTTTAAAGTCACACCTTCTCTGACAAGTTGCTTTATTTCCACCATGCTTCATCTACTTTCACTAGCATCTTCATTCTATAAACATACCAGCATTACCAGTTGTCAAGACCTCGGTTATTTTAAAGTATTTTATTAAGCATGTACAGCCTGCTTCGTAACATTATGGTGAAACAACATACAATGCTACATATCTTCAAAATATTTACTGTCAACCCTCCGCCATTCTATGTCTCACACACATCCCACTCAGAAGGAAGTATGATTATATAGGAATGCCTAAACTCATTTCAGTAACAGTGAGAGAATTGAAAAGCTATTTTGATAAAGGTTGCTGCAGTCAGAAAATTCAGTTTCTTCAATATATATAATAATAGTGGTTAGAATAAAAAAAATGATGATAAAAGGGCACAGCCCACATGAAAACAGTGTTTCTTTTTGATTTTTGGTTTTGTCAGAACCAAACCGTTGATGCTGTGGATGTGAGAAAAATGGATAGCAGCACATTTCTTTTTTTAATTGATAAACAGTCATATATTCCATTCCTAATACAGCTAGAAATTAGTATATTTCTTGATATGCCATTCCTAATAAAATATTTAAACAGAAGGGTGCAGGTGATTAACAAATCTTGTGTATGACTGCTACATTAAGACAAGTATTGGTTCTCCAACAGAAGTAGCCAAGGTCAGTCTACTTATATCTGTATTGAGTTGTTATCTGGATAGTTCAGCTGGGCTTTCTGATGTGGTCTTTTCTTAGTGTCAGATTGCAAGTGAAAATATGCTGTCTGGGCTTCATAATGTTCTAGTTAGGCGTCCAGCACTTTTTCTGCTAGGAACATTAAAGAACTTTGCAAGGAAACACACAACCCTTGTATGGACTGCTGATGTAATTCCACCGGAAGCAGGCTCGGGAAATACCTGAAAACTATAAAAAATGCTTGCATAGTGTGGCAAAGAGGTAGTAAATCACACATTTCAACATTTTGCCTCAGAAATCAGGGACAAAGCCTACAGTAGTCGGGGATAAAGACTTGAAATGCTGATTCTTAGTCTTTGCGCTAGAATATGTGACTGCCCTGTTAAAACATAGATAAGCCATATTAATGATCACTCCCTAGCATGCTACATTGGCTATCCAGTAAAATCATTTCAGTAAACTTTTGGCACTCCTGGTCTTGTGCCCCACTTATATGTAGGTATTCATTAGTTCTTTCTTTCAGAAATTGTTGCTGTTGTTGTTGTTGTGCACCCTACCACTGAATTCATATTAGTAGATCTGCAATTTGACAGTAAATAATTAACCAAAGTCTCCTACATCAAGTGACTATCATGTAAAAAATAAATCAGGTTTTTAGCAGGCTCCACAACATAGCAGTTTAAGCCATGACTAGTCCCCAGACAACTAGTGACCCATCACATGCCAGTAAAACTGGCCAGGAAAGAATACGACTAAACAGACAGTGCAAAATTACCCATTCTGGAGAGAAATTACTGCTGGACTCCCACTTCAGGAGTGCCATCTTTGGAGAGGACTAGAATGCAGCTATTGCACTAGGAACTTGGGAACTGGGGCACAAGCCCACCCAGGATGGCACACCACTCTACCTGGGGAACTGAACTGCAATCACACTAATGAGCATTACATCATGCTTTTCAGCCAACAGACAGCTTTATCTGTCTGTACTTTTTTTTTTTTAACAGTGACAAATTACAAAAATTCCAATGTCACAGATGTGTTTTGAGTATACAGGCTCAAAGTGTAATAAAACCCTGTTTTACATGCAGTTTTTCTTCTGGAACAATAAAAAGACAAGACTAAGTAATAAACAGAATAGTTTGCACAAGACCATATATGATAACTGTAAGTCTGGTCCACATATTTATATGTTTCAAGTGTAATGATGCTAGACCTCATAACAACTCCATTCTTCAATTGCCAGACAAATCGGGAGATTTCTTACAAGGCAGCTGACTCAAAAGTGCATTGCAGTCATAGCCACAATGTTTTGAGTCTCTCTCTGAAATGATCATCAACAGTCACAAAGCCTGTACTTGTGTTTCATGTGTATCACTCTGTTCCCATACTAGTAAACGTTTTTTGTTGTTGTTATTTGGTACCAATAGGCCTGAATCTTTTTGTACACATGCCACCATTTTTTGATATACTATCAACAATGTTTGTTTGTGTTTGGAATTTTTTAAGAACATTTGGCAGTGGATGTTGAAACTTGATTTTGTTTTCCTTTGCAATGTTTATATAGGGTTGATCTGACATATTTTCTCTTGTATACATTTATACATTGGGCACTAACTCCAGAAATACCAGAATCTGTTTGCAGTTAAAATGCAGGCTTTTGTTTAAAGCCATCAGGAATATTTTACCACTCTGTTGGAATAAAAGAAATACAGCACTTGAACTATAGAATGTCTATCAGGACAGTTGTACTGTGAGTTATTTGTGTGCCATTTAAGCATGTTTTTCAGACTTACAGATTTTTTCCTAGTACCTTTCAAGATCTGTAATGAAGTATTAACCTCATTGTATCTTGAAATATTTATTTACATATTGTAAACTGAAATATTTATTTACATATTGTTCTATAAAATAATAAAGCATTTGCATAAAACTAATCAGTTTTGAAAGGCAGCCTCTACCCTCCAGTTGATATAGGACTCTAAACCTCAACAAACACTTAACATAAAATATAAAGTGCATTCATTACTAAGGAACTAAAACATTGTCTAACAAGGGTAAACCATAGTTTAAAAATAAGATACAAATTATTATTCTCACAGTGACTACAGTTTTAACATCACCACATTCCATAAAGTATTATTTAATAGTTTGCACATGGCAACATGCTGCAACAGAAACCTAGGTATATTATTACATCCTTCTAAGTAGTAAATATGCTGTAATAAAATGTACATCTGCAGTCTTAAAATGTGTTGAAATGACGCATGTTTCATGTGTTTGTAAGCTTTATGATTTTTGTGACTGTGTGTAAGTCTTATATGTGTAACTCAAACTTGAAAGTTTTGCATAACTGGAGCTTTTCTCTCCAGGCCTCTGCTGAAAAAGGACTTGGATCCAGTCGGACTTTCCCGGTAAACAAATGTAAAATAAATAAATAACAAATAAAAAATCCCTGGCCTGAGTCTATCTGGGGTATGTCCTTTCCTAGATGACTGTTTTAACCACTATTTCGAGCCACTTGGGGAAATGTTGAATCTCAGCTTTCAACCTTCTAGCTCCAAGATGTGGAAAACAATCTTATAACGTGGAACAACTGAGAAAAGTATGGAAACTTACTGACATCTTACTAACAACATGAATGAAGAGATCACAGGATCCCTAAAATGTGCTACTTTTTACAAAGTACTTATGATGAATTAATACGATTCAGAATTATTTGCCATGGATATCGGTTAAAAAAAATTCTTAAACCTGAATCAGAGACAGACTCTTTCAATGTGGAATTGCAATGAAAATAAACTTTTTAAAACTCATACTGAGGGAATTTCCTTATAATTAACGGCACTTGAAACTTATGGCTGGGATCTCCAGGTCTGATATCTATTGTGTATACATTATCGACAAACATGGTGATGGCCATAGCTGCCTGCAATCAGTCATCATGACGGCAAAGAAGAGTGATGCAAAGCTGTCCTCAGCAACACACAGTAATATTGCACATGGGCATTCAGAAATATCTGTGCAGGATTTTTAAGTTGCTTAAAATTGATGTTACTGCTTCCTTCAGTCCCGCATTACAGCAGTAAGAGAACAGGCGCTTGCGTGGCACTCAGTATATTTAACTCTCCCTGTTAGCTGGGTAAAAATGTGGCAGAACGTTCAGTTAGAACATCCTTTATTTATATGGGAGAAACAGAATAATAATAATAAAAAATAGAAGCCTAATAGAATTTCAAGTCCCCACCCCACTTCTGAATACACTACGACCTGGGTCCCACTGAAAGGATGGGCTTGTGCACAGTGTAACATCATTATTTTAAGGGAAAATTCATGGGTACAGACCAGTTTCATTAAGACAGTAATAGTCTTTTGGTTAACTAATGAGGGTGATAAAATATATTTTGTAAATTTAAGAAGGGCATTATGAAACATTCCCAATAACCAGATGGCAGCAGATATCTCTAGTATACGAATGAAAAATTTGATACCGTTGTCCTTTAATGCTGTCCAAAGGCATTGCAACAATGTAATTTAAACAAAGGTGGAATTCAGTGTGTTGCATTAATTATCTTGTTCTGAAATGTAACATTTTAGAGCTACATTAGGTTCTTCTTTGAAAAATACCAGATAATTTGCCAGCAGTTAGTTGCCTAATCTGTACCTTTGTCCTCTGGCAATTTAATGCATCTTAACAATGTGGGTAAGTTTGAATATAGAAGATTATGCGCAGATCTCCAGTCCTAACCAACTTATTATGTGTTGAAGACATGGATACCATGAAATTCACATCGAGAGTAAAGCTCCAACAGTTGCATGTGCCTAGTCAGGGAGTATTGTACTCAATGGTGCATCTGATAAGGGATGAGTAAAGTGGTACTATTACTTTCTTGGACTTTGATGCCATACCCTTACTTATAAGTTGGGTGACACAGAAAGATTTTCTTACTGCCTTTGCTACGTGTTGGTCAAAGGCCATATTACTGTCCACATATGTTCCCAGATCTCTGTCAGGTCAACTCTTGGGGTATCTTATCAATAAAGTAATTTGCCTAGGTAGATGTTTTCCTAAAAGGCACTGTAACATACTTCTTTTCATTTAATTTTAACCCATGGTTTTGGCACCAGTCAATTGTATGACACCTCCCAATTTGCAGTTGTTTGTAAATTTGATGAGCTGGAGGCCCTTGACATTAGCCTTGACCTCTAAAAAGTAGATGGCAAACAAGAATGGGCACAACCCTGAGTTCTGTGTCACTCCACTGGTGACCTGCTTCTTACTGGAGGTGGCCTCACCAATCCTGACTTCTTGGGTCTTATCTGTGAGTCAGAAGGCAATGCAGCAAGTTGTGTAGGGATTTATGCTTAGTTCAGTGAATTTGTCCATAATACCTGAGTGGGGTATTGAGTGTAACACCTTAGCCAAGTCTAGGTAGGTAGTATGTACCAATTTCCCTTCATCTGTTGCATCTGTTACCTTCTCAAAGAATTTTACAAGGTTAATTAGGCATGACTTTCCTTTGACAAAACCAAACTGAGATGGATTTGTTGTCTGTAGGTTGCCAATGTCTTTGCTGATCATTTCCATGATAATTCATTCCATGGCTTTGCATATTAGACTAGTCAGACTATTTGGTCTGTCATTTCCAGGGTTGGTTGATGGTCCACCCTTGTGAAGGGAATAACCGTTGCCATCCTTCATTCGCTTGGTATGTAGCCTGCTTTGAGGTTGTAGTTGAAAATTGACTCAAGTGGTCCTGATAGGTGATGTTTCAAGCTATTTAAGAGGCATCCCAGAGTACTTTTGGGTGCCATTGAAGCTGTGTTTTTAGCCTTAGTGAGTGCCACCAGGACCTACTCCCTGCTAATAATTGGGGAGTTATGCTGGAATCGATATCAGAAAAAGTGGCAGGAGGGGAATAGGGGTAAAATTTGAGCTGAGTTTGGTGGCCAGCAGATTCGCTATGTCACTCTGTTCAGTGAAGATGGTATCATTTAGTAGCAGTTCTGCACACTGTTTTGTGCTACTTTTGAGGTTTTAGATATAGCGGTAGACGGACTTGTGGTAGTCTTTAACCTGAAAAGCTATCTTGACCTCATAACTGGACTTGTTGGATTTAATTAGTCCTCTTAGTTTTCTGTTTACTTTTATTACTGAGCTCTTGTCATTACGAGAGTTGCTCTTTCTGACTTTGGCCATGACCTTTCAAACTGCTAAGCTTAATCTTCCCCCTTAATTTAGAAGCAAGTACATTATGTTTGTTTGATGAAATGATTTCTAGATTTGGTTCTCAAAGCCTGACAAAGTTTGTTGTCTCTTTATTTCACTTGGAAGATGATTCCAGGTTACTGTCTGCAGCTTACTGGGGGGCTTTTCACCCATTGCAATTTTGAAACATGGTCTGAAAGATGTGAAGTATTAATCTTAACTCATTCTGAATAACACAAAAGAACAGACAAACTTAGAACCACAAAAGGTGGAAACATGCTGCAGAATCACTTATTTTTCCACTTTATTTAGCACTTTTGTCCTCACAGAGCAGGACTTCATCAGAATAAAATACAAACCATCAAAATACAAACCATCCAGGCTGTGGATCATTTGGTACCGGTCTGCCAGGCACAGAGTGAAATGAAAAAGTGAATGTGTGTATGTATGTGTATGAGTCTGTCTGTCTGTGTGTCTGTCTGTGTGAGTGAATGCGTGCATGAAAGCAGAATGTATGTGTGTATGAAAAAAGAGACTGTGTGTGTATGACAGATCGTGAACAGTGAGATTGATCGAGCTGTTATTTTACACTCGCTAAGCAACACTTTTCCTGTTTAGCGACTGTAAAATAAAAGTCAAGGAAACCAAAAAAAGTGTGTGTGTGTGTGTGTTTCTGTTTGTGTATGTGATTGAGTGCATGCATGAAAGCAGGAGTATGTGTGTTTGTGTGTGTGTGTGTGTGTGTGTGTGTGTGTGTGTGTGTGTGTGTGTGTGTGTGTGTGTGTGTGTGTGTGTGTGTGTGTGTATTTCTGTCTGCATGTGTGAGTGAATGTGTGCTTGACTGTGTGTGTGAGAGATCAAGAGAGAGTGAGAACGATCTTGTATGAGTGAATGTGTGTATGAATGCAAAAGAGACTGTGTGTGTGTTTCTGTCTGCATGTGTGAGTGAATGTGTGCATGAAAGCAGAACAGGCTGTGTGTGTGTGTGTGTGTGTGTGTGTGTGTGTGTGTGTGTGTGTGTGTGTGTGTGTGTGTGTGTGTGTGTGTGTGTGTGTGTGTGTGTGTGTGTGTGTGTGTGTGTGTGTGTGTGTGTGTGTGTGTGTGTGTGTGTGTGAGATAGAGAGAGAGAAGAGTGAAAGTGACTTCTGCCAGCAGCAGCAATGAGGTTTGCGTGCCCTTCGATCATACCACTCAACCTCTCGCACAATAAATCATACCTCTCACCCTCTTAGAGCAAGAAATCTGGACAAAGCCAAAAATAATGGGGAGACAAAGGCCCACAAATATGGACACTTTTAAGTACTGTTCTTACAAAATTTGAAAGTAGATAGAAATACAGATTTTGCATTAGCAAGTACTTTTTGAAGGGTAGGAAGTCTGAAACAACTGTCTGTCATTATTTTCTGCCTTCAAACCTCAATGATCTGCCAGTGATTTTCCATAAAACAACACTTTTATGAGAAACAGACCAAAAATAGGACCCGAAAATCAGGACATTCTGTGAAAGTCTGTACAGTTGAGAGGTATGCAACAGAGCCAAATAATAGGGACAGATTTTAAATATTGCTCTTATAAACTTAGAAAGTCAATAAGGTTGCCATTAGGTTTACATTCCTCTCGACCATAGTAGATCAATGTTATGCTGTTAAGCAGAATGGACACTTTTTTATGGTAATTATTGCCAACTGTCTTTTTATTGTACTTTGGAGCTTTTCTCCCCAGGTCTCAGTTGAAAATGGACTTCTAGTTCAGTCTGGCCTCCCTGGTAAACAAATATCAAATAAATAAATAAATAAATATTATGCACTTTATTAGGCTTGCGATGGCTGGTCCAGGGAAAATTTTCTTACATGAAACCGGTCCTTAGTGCAAAAAAGGCTGGCCACTGCTGCGTTATATTAAATGTTTAACTATTATACAATTTTATTTTGTCTTGCAGCAAGCCATAATGAAATCTATTCATTGTAATCACTATAAGACATCAACAAGCAGCAGTTCTTGCTTATCAAATAAATGGGAATTGCATTATAAGATGAGAATCATACAACACCAAAAATAGCAAGCAGTCTGCTGAGAGGATATTGACTAAAGTTGCTAGCAAACATTTGCAGACCACCATATCAACAAGCCATTTGCAAAGTCCAGCTATAGTGAAGTACACAGCAGCTCAGTTTTGACAATAATGAGGCCTGTTTCAGCCTAGGGAGTTTCAGACCCATTTGAGTAAGGGAGAATTAGTGGGCCTTTAAGAAACTCAGCAAGATTTACTTAAGTGCATTAACCTGATAACTTGTAAATCAGCAAGCCGATCTGGTGGTGACTGAATAAATATCTTAACTGAAGGAAAAAGACAGTAATATTGAAATATGAGTTAATATATCTTAGGCTTCATCATTAATGCTGTTAATCAGCAGTGTCAGTAGCACAACACATGACATACTCACTTGACTTTGATAATGAGAAGATTAGAAAGTTGTGGGTTCTAGTCCTACACCACGTGTTTGGTTTTATTTTGCCATTACTAGTACTACATAAAGAGGTACTGCATTCTTGAGAGGTGTTTGAAATTATTTTTTGAGTACTAACAATGAAGTGCCACATAAAGGGGTACTGCAGTCCTGAAATGCTATCCTTTAGATGATATATGAAATGGAGAGCTCATCCTACTGAGGTGATGCTACCTCAGATGCATGTAAAAGATCCCACAACACATGCCAAACAGAGTAGGTACATTTTCCCCATGTCCTAACCAAATTTAGCTTATTTAGTATTAAAACTATGTCAATTCTACACTGAAAATATGCCATGCCAAATGAGACTAACTTTGGCAACAAAAGCAATTAAATAAATAACATCCATTGTTTGGTGCTTGCCAGAAGAAACAATGGTTGATTATTTTCCTTTCAAACAGCTGAAATATATTTTTTTTCTACTTGCATGAACACATATTTCATCTAGTATGTCTATCAGTATTAAAGCTGCAAAAATTATCAAGACTTTGGATAGCAGCATATTAATAAAGGATATGGCATTTTATGTCAACAATGCAAGTGGTATGCAATTAAAATTATGCAGAAAAAGTGTGAGGTATTCCCACTCTGCATAGAAATTTGATAAGTGTTTATTGTTTAATGTTAGCTAAGCTCTGCAGGGAAAGGATCACTAGAAAGCACAGGCAGAAGCTCTAGTGGAAGGTGCCTAGCAACTGAAAGGGGATAAAAAAATCAATTTCTGGGTAACTTGTTTGATTTTGTGCTAATTCTATACTATAATAGCTCTGAAAGATGTTATTTTGATGTAGACATCACACATTGTTTAGATGGTTAGTTATTTAAAGATTATTTGAAATGTATTCAGCTTTAACTAAAAAGAACTTTTCTTTTAGCTTTTTTAATTGATACTCAGAAAATAAATCTGCAGAGAACTTCTATTTCCAGAAATAAAGACCAGAATATTTGGTGGTCTTTTACCTCAGCATGAATACATTATGGTTTCTGTTAGTGTTTTCCAATATTGGTGCCATTCCTAAAATTAATAATATTGGTGAAGACCAGTCTATAGTCAGATGAGAGATAAATGGAAAAAAATAAGCATCTTGTTATATTTAAAAACTGACAGGAGAAATTTAAATGTTGCATAACCTGAAAGACAGCAGACTCTTTTAACCATGTCAAATGCCTTGCATGCATCAGCTGCACTGTAGACCCATTCCTTGTTCAAATTTACAGAGATTTTTTTTTTCTGAGCCCAATAAAAACAAACTTGTAATGCTTGATTCGTAGAAAAGAATATCGCCCCAGGGGTGTAACAAAACTGAAATAGTGAAGTAAAGTTATCACTGCAGTATATAACAAATAATTGCCTTTGCAACAATTTTTCTACAGCTGGTAAGATGAACCGATAACTATCCAGTTTATTTACAGATTTTTTTTTTATTGTTAGGAGTAACTATCTTTCTGGCCATTTTAAATTTGAATGGTTCTAGTTTGTAATTCTGGACAGATAACTAGCTAGAATAGCTGAGAAGGGCAAAAAATGTTATACGACTCTGAAGGGATATTACCACAGCTTGGTGCCTTTTGTTTAGGCAATGCTGCATCAGGACAATAAATTACATCCAAATGTAGGCAAAAAGGGACAAACGTGGTATATTTAGTAGAAGTATACAGTATTAATGAGCAAAAACATTCTCCGCTCACAGGATCATAAATGGATTACTAATAACTATCTTGAAAATAATTATCTCAGCATCAATAAATTCAGTGTAGCACATGACATCTGCTGACTTTGCTCAGAATTAGGCATAAATGTTATCTTGTTATGCAATTTTTCTGAGACATGGAAGTGAAGAAATTCACCTTGAGAACACATAAAAACTGTGTCATGAATTGAAAGACTCAGTCTTATGTCCTTTGAGTTTAAACAAAGCCCTTGCAGTTTAAGACTGCAAAGTGTGTTACAACTTTAGAAAAAATCTGCTTTATTAACTTGAATCATAACTGCTTGGCCCTAAGTTTCAAAAAGTTTTTTTTTTTTTTTTGCATGGAGGTGCAAGCCCCTGCCCCCTCTGTTGTGGCAGCGTTGCCCCCACACCCCTAGACTACATCTATAACATCACCAAGGTCAAACCAAATCAGGAGAAGTATATTTACAGACACATAATATGTATTCAAGTGTTCTGTAGGCTCAGAAAAGTGCTCAGTTGTGAGGAGCTGAACACCAAGTAAGTAAAAGATAACCCTTTGAAAGCTATAAACACTTAGCATTGCCACACAGACAGCGGGCAGAAGTAAACTATCCTTCTGAGAAATGAACAGTTTTGAAAGCTGTTAGACTGTTTGCTCTATGTGTGTGTGTGTGTGTGTGTGTGTGTGTGTGTGTGTGTGTGTGTGTGTGTGTGTGTGTGTGTGTGTGTGTGTGTGTGTGTGTGTGTGTGTGTGTGTGTGTGTGTGTGTGTGTGTGTGTGTGTGCACGTGTGTGCATGTGTGTGTGTGTGAGACAGAGTCTAACAGTATTTTTTAAAGTTATTGCAGCTTCCCACTGCTGATCAATGTATCTGGCACTGGCTGCTGTTATGCTCTTGCATGTGACTAGAGCTTAATAGCACTAAAAGGTGTTTAACATAACTTTGTTAAGCAACTTTCTCACATCAAAGAGGTGCAGAATAAGGCTATTTTTCCTAAATCCATAGTGTAGTCATGACAATAATTGCAATACAAAATTTGTTATGCACCTTTAAAGTTGTTTTGATCAGGTCTCATGCTGCATCATACATGGCAGTCATCACAGAATAGCACTGGAAACATTATAGCAGCTTTGAAAGCTGTAATGTACCTCTCACTCCCACCCCTCACCCCCACAAAAGTGCATCATAAAGAAGAATATAACAGTTTTTAAGGCTAAGGGTTGATCACAGGTACATTAGGCTTCTGGCCACTCTCTATCTGGAAGTATTATATGCATTATAGTTTTCAAAGCTGTAAAACACTTTGTGCTCCTAAACTGTAACTAGTTGGGCATTGGGGCACGTGAAGTTAGATGTACTACAAATAATTATGATTGGGTTTCTCTAATCAAAACTAACTTATACATTCTTGAAATGGATGTCACTATTCACCTTTCAAATTAATTTGTTGACATACATTCCCAAATGCATAACAAGTTGATATGCTCAAACAACCAATATTAATTTTGTATATTAATGTTAACTGCTATGGTGGTAGGGTTTGTCATTTAAATTTCTCCTGTCAGTTTTTAAATACAACAAGATGCTTATTTTTTTCCATTTATCTCTCATCTGACTATAGACTGGTCTTCACCAATATTACTAATTTTAGGAATGGCACCAATATTGGAAAACACTAACAGAAACCATAATGTATTCATGCTGAGGTAAAAGACCACCAAATATTCTGGTCTTTATTTCTGGAAATGGAATTTCTCTGCAGATTTATTTTCTGAGTATCAATTAAAAAAGCTAAAACAAAAGTTCTTTTTAGTTAAAGCTGAATACATTTCAAATAATCTTTAAATAACTAACCATCTAAAAAATGTGTGATGTCTACATCAAAATATTGCACTTATAAACTTAGAAAGTCAATAAGGTTGCTATTAGGTTTACATTCCTCTCGACCATAGTAGATCAATGTTATGCTGTTAAGCAGAATGGACACTTTTTATGGTAATTATTGCCAACTGTCTTTTTATTGTACTTTGGAGCTTTTCTCCCCAGGTCTCGGTTGAAAATGGACTTCTAGTTAAGTCTGGCCTCCCTGGTAAACAAATATCAAATAAATAAATAAATAAATATTATGCACTTTATTAGGCTTGTGATGGCCGGTCCAGGGAAAATTTTCTTACATGAAACCGGTCCTTAGTGCAAAAAAGGCTGGCCACTGCTGCGTTATATTAAATGTTTAACTATTATACAATTTTATTTTGTCTTGCAGCAAGCCATAATGAAATCTATTCATTGTAATCACTATAAGACATCAACAAGCAGCAGTTCTTGCTTATCAAATAAATGGGAATTGCATTATAAGATGAGAATCATACAACACCAAAAATAGCAAGCAGTCTGCTGAGAGGAAATTGACTAAAGTTGCTAGCAAACATTTGCAGACCACCAAATCAACAAGCCATTCGCAAAGTCCAGCTATAGTGAAGTACACAGCAATTCAGTTTTGACAAATGTTTCAGCCTAGGGAGTTTCAGACCCGTTTGAGAAGCAAAACTGTACTCTAGTAAACAATATTGGCAGATAAAGTTAATGCAACCCATCCACTGGGTTTGAATGATTTGCTTAAGCAGTATATTGCCATTGACATCTAGTAAAATATGATTTTGAGCATTGTTAGACTATTTATATATTGTATATAGTATATGAAATTGGTTGTAGGATTTTAATTATTATAGATAGATAGATAGATAGATAGACAGATAGATAGATAAAGAATTTATGCTACAGCATAAATTCTTTATCTATCTATCTATCTATCTATCTATCTATCTATCTATCTATCTATCTATCTATCTATCTATCTATCTATCATCATTTGCTTCTCATAAACCACCACAGGCAGATTGTGGTACCTTTTCCAAAATAAAAAGCAATTTTTTTTAAATTGCAACCTTTAACTGAATGCCTAAATAATGCATTTTGTTCATCATCCCCATTTCACTATGTAACAATGCTCATAGATTCTTGATTTCATTTGTTTCTCAGGTTTGCTAGTACAGAATGAGGCGCAAGTCAGCCATGTTGCCATATAAACCACTCCAGCAGTTTTATATCTATATCTTCCATTATTGGTTAATGTATATAAATATGAAGCAATTGAGATATCTGACCCATCATAAATAAATCTGGCATGGGATCTGAATAGAGTGATGATAAAATCAGCAAGCAAATGATAATAGTATTGCTGGAAATGAATTCATCTTCAACTCTTGATAAATATCTTCATGTGGTGGTCCTGTTTTTACAAAATCTCATCAAGACAACACTATGCAGACTTTATTTTACATAGCATATACCGTGGACAGAAGTAGGTTAAAAATATAAATGACAGCTGGGTGCACAAGTCCCAGGATAAAAGAGTGCCCAATTCTGATAGGCACACTGGCACCAGGATTGGGAAAAATGACAGTGTAAAATTCCCAAGACATAGAAACATTCCTGCAATGAGTTTAGCCCAGGTTTAGGGAGAGGATGGCTTTCCTGGTATAGAAAGATAGTACTCCACAAAAAACATAAAAACTGACAGGCCTAAAAAAGAGCCATAAAGATGATAGTGTGACCTACTGAGGATAATTAAGAAATTATGTATTGTTGCTGTTATGCAAGAAGTCCAGAATTTCTGGATAGATGATATACAAAAAAGGTTAATAGAGAAATTAGAGGAAAGAAAAATGCTTGAAAAAGAAAAACTGTCAAAAGTTTCAAATGCAAAATTGTGTTCATTAATACAGCAGATTAATGAAAAACAATATGTAGACCAAGAAACCTAGACGACTGAGGAAGTGCAAAAATATAAAGAACAAGATCTAGAAATGTTTGAAAGGTATAAAAAAGAAACACGGACATGGCAAAGAAAGAGGGATTGAATACCTTGAAGCATTTATGCAAAGGAGAAAACCAAACTAAGAAATACAAAAAAGCAGCTCCAAAGATATTTGAAGAGAAATACAGGCAAAGGCACCCAGATGTGGAAAATTTCACAATACAAAAAATAAGATCACAAAAGGGCGAATGCAGAACAGAAGATTGGCAAAGTAAAAGTTAAACAAATAGAAGCTGAAGTTATGGAATACTAACAAAGTAAAGGATTTAGTATAGAAAGTCTAACACAGGTTGTGCCACAGCATGATGGAATAATGAGTCCCCAAAGTAAGAAGAAAAAAGAGGAGCGGGAGACATCTGGAGAAGAAATATGGACATGGGAAAGAAAAAGAGGTTTAATATGGTACAATATTTATGCAAAGGAGAAAGCAAAACTAATAAATACAAAAAAAGTTGCAGCAAAGATATTTGAAGACAAAGACAGGCAAATACATCTGGATATGAAAAACTTTATAATACAAAAAAATAAGAAAATAAAGGGGGTAAGTAGAAAAGAAGGTTAGTAATGGAGAAATTAAAGACAGAAACTAAAGTTATAGATTACCTGCGAAATGAAGGATTTAGAGTAGAAAATCCTAATCTTGTAACATTACAACATTATAAAACAATGTGTCACCAAATTAAGGAGAAACCTGTGAAACTGGAAGCATCTTATCAATTACCGTATGAAGATACTTTTGAGCCTTCAGTAGGAAACCAGTATAAACATTCAGTTGGAGTTGCATTGCAAGGGAAAGAACAGGAAACAGTGGCAACTCTGATGCAGTCAATGTTGTAGAGTGATAGGCCAGTGAGTTGTCATATGAAAGAGCAATGGATGACACAGGATGAAGCTGAAGAGAATATGTCACAGGAAGATATTCTGGAACTTTCTGTAGAATGCCCCAGAAAATGGACCACAAAGAATGTGCCCACAGTTTTGAAGAAATTGATATAAGGGAAGAGTTGCTTGATTTAATACAGATGTTTAGACATATTAAGATCAATGAAAAAATAGATTATAGAACATCAATAAGACCCAAAATGTTACAAGTTTAATAAAATAAATTAACAAAGTAATTAAGACTGTTCACAGAAATTCATGTGATATAACATAATTAAATAGGATATATATTACTGTGTAGCTAAATTAATAACAGATAAAGTCTTACCACAGAAACATAGGGCAATAAGGAAAAAGAAGAGAAGAAATCAAATGCCATCATGGAATCATCCATTATCCACAGAAGATGCCACAGATCAACAAAAATACTTAGAAAGATAGATGTGATAAAAGCAGTGTGCAGTATTAGAACAGATGAGGATCCATCGTACACTATTGCAAATAACAAGCTAAAGATATCAGCACAGGTTGAAAAACATATACAGATAACTATAAAGGAAAAGTACAACATAAATAATTCACTGATAAAAAAAGTTTTATAGAGAATTTAGAAAAAAAGCAAAAGGAATAGAAATACCACCAAAAAAGAAGAAATAGATCTTGGAGAAATATCTATGACCCATGGAACATAGCAAAGATGATGAATGGAAAGAAGTAAAAAAAAAAAAAAAAACAGTAAGAAGTTTAAATGTACAGGACATGAAATGGGATGAAGCAATGAAGTCTTGGCCAGAGGAACTGAAACAAAATTTAAGAAAGCTCCAGACTGGGAAATCCCAGGCCCAAAGCAGTACCTAACTTCTGTTAATTCATCCCTGAGTAAAAACTATTTATATTTTATATAGACATCCTGAAAAGACACCAGCCTGGTTAACAACAGGAAAAATTATACTCCTCCTTAAGAGTGAACCTATAAGCTATCCTAAAAACTATAGACCAGTAACTTGCCTTTGGATGATGTATAAACTATATACTGGAATTGATGCTGATAGAGCTTATAGTCATTTATTAGAAAACTCAATCATTGCAACAGAATAAAACAGTAATAAAAGAAAGACATATGGAACAAAGGATCATTTGTCAGAATGGAGAATTGCAAAAAGGGGAGGAATCTAAGTATGACATGGATAGATGACAAAAAAAAAGCATTTGACAGCATCCCACAATGTGGAATAAAAAAATTGCTTACAGATGTATAAGATACACCCTACATTGATTGATTGCATTACAGTGACCATGAAACAGTGGCAAACCACTCTTCAGCTAAGCTATGATAAAGGACAAATTATTATTCCAGGGATAAAAATTCAAAGGGGGATATTCCATGGCTCTTTATCACCACTTTTCTTTTGTCTTGTCCTTAATTCAGTAAGCTCAGATGATATAAGAATGCCATTTGGTCTTGATAAATGTGCAAAAGCAACATTTAAAGCAGGAAAACTGCAATGCCAAGAAAATATCAGTCTGGGACAGGAATGTGATATAAAGGAACTTGACAAGGAGAGAGTGTATAAATATTTGGGAATTGATGAAGAATTAACAATAAAACACGAACAAATGAGAACAAACCTTAGTAAGGACTATTTTAGAAGACTAAAATTAATACTGAAAACCCTGAGATCTAAGAACAAAGTTGAAGCTATAAACCGATTTGCTCTTCCTGTTCTGCCTTACAGTTTTGGGGTAATTGACTGGCCCCAAAAGGTTTTGGATCAGTTTGACAGGAAAACAAGAAAAAATGCTTCACGCTTATCAAATGATTTATAAAAATCAGTCTATACCAAGATTATATTCTCTGTTCTGATGGAGGTATGGCCCTCTTCAAAAATGATTACATATATAGATCTGCAATCATAGGACTGCATACATTTCTGCTAACCTCACAAGATCCAAGCATAGCAAAAGTTTTAAAACATGAGGAGAACAAGTCTAAGATGACTTCCCTGCTTAGTTTAGCAGAAGCATATCGGTGTCAAGCTGGAAAGGAAATCAAACCAGAAGTAGACAAAAATCAGGCAGCAACTGAGTATACCAAAAACAGAAGAAAGAATATAAGGTGTAGGATCATATGAGAAGACAAGAAATGTGGAAAAGGCATAAATATAGTTGCAAACACAGAAAACTCCTGGAACAGCCTCATGTTGATCAGGCTCTGATGCAGGAAACTAAGCAGGGAAGTCATCTTAGACTTGTTCTCGTCATGTTTTTAAACTTTAACTATGTTTGGATCTTGTGAGGTCAAGATCCAGGGATAATAATTTGTCTTTTATCATAGTTTAGCTGCAAAGTAGTTTGCCACTGTTTCATGGTCACTGTGATCTAATTTATCAATGCAAGGTTATATCCTACACATCTGTAAGAACTCCTTTATCCATGAATGTGGAATGCTGTCAAATGCTTTTTTTGTAATCTATCTATGCCATACTTTTTACAGTTCTCTATTATGACTTTATGAAACAACAAATGGTCTTTTCTTCCATATGACTTTCTTTTGTTACCCTTTTGTTCTATTGCCACAATTGAATTTTCTTATAAATGATTATACACTCAGTTGGCATCAATTCCAGTATATAGTTTCTACATCATCAGAAGGCAAGTTATTGATCTGTAGATTTTAGGATAGTTTGCAGGTTCACATTTAAAGAGAAGGAGTATAATTTTTATTTTTTGGTAACCAGGGTGGTGTCTGTTTGGGGTGTGCATGTAAGTGATTCTTACTCAGAGCTAAATCTTTGTGTAAAGATGTTAATACTTTTATCCAGAAGTTAGGTACTACATCTGGGCCTGAGATTCCAGTTAGGAGCTTTTCTTAATTTTGTTTCCGTTTCTCTGGCTGTCACTATATCCCATTTTGTATCCTATACATTTGATCTTCTTACTGTTTCTTTTACTTCTTCTGTCCATTGTGTATCTTTGTTATGTTCTACATGGTTTCTTCTTTTTTTAGTGGGGTTTCTATTCTTTTTGCTTTTTCCCCCCCGCAATTCTCTATAAAACTTTTTTTTAGGTCATCAATGAATTGCTTATTTTGTACTTTTCCTTTATATTTATCTGCGTATCTTCTGAGTTTTCTGCTTATGCTGATATCCTTGGTTCATTATTTGCAATAGTGTATGATAGATAATGGTCTTTTCTAATAATGCACATTGCTTTTACCATTTCTATCTTTCTAAGTTTTTTTGATGAAATGCTCTATCTTCTGTACTCTTCTAACAGCGACAATTCTTATCTTAATTGCTTTACAGTTTTCTCTATTTGATACTTCCATGATGGCATTTGATTTTAGGTTCATAGGTTAGTACTAAGCTAACTGCCCTTGCGAGCCATTTTAAGCTTAGCCAATTATCCCTTGTGAGACTCAAATCCTGCACCTTGTGTTTGTAAGGTAAACACCTTAACCAATAGGCCACCCTCCCAACCCCTTCCTTTCTCCTATTGTACTGTAGTTTTGTGGTAAGATTTAAGCTGTTATTAATTTAGCTGCACAGTAATATATCCTATTTACTTCTGTTATATCACAGGAATTTCTGTTAATAGTCTTGATTACTGTGTTAATTTGTTTTATCAGACTTCTAACATTCTGGGTCTTATTGACTTCCTGTAATCTATTTCTTTCATCAAGCTTAATATGTCTATCATCTCTGTTAAATCAAGCAACAATTACCTTAGATCACTTTCTTCTAAACTGAGGGCACATTCTTTGTTCTAATTTTACTGCGGGCATTCTACAGAAAGTTCCAGAAAATCTTCCTGTGACATATTCTATTCAGCTGCATCTTGCATTACCCATTGCTCTTTCATAAGGGAATTTACTGGCCTATCAGTACACAAAATTGACTGTGCCTCCATTTCTTGCTCCATCCCTTGCTGTGTAATACCAGCTGAACTTTTGTGCTGGTTTCCTGCTGAAGGCTGCAGAGTATCTTCATGTGGGAATTGATAAGATTCTTGTTCCACTTGTTTCTTCTTAATTTTGTGACTCATTGTTTCATCATGCTGTGATATTGCCAGAGTTGGATTTTCTACACTAAATCTTACTTCATAGGCAATTCATAACCTCAACTTCTATTTCTTCAACTTCTCCATTACTAATCCTCGTTTTTTCTTTTTCTTTTTGTTTTCTTATAGTTTGTATTGTGAAATTTTCCATATTCAGATGTCTTTGCCTGTATTTCTCTTCAAATATCTTTGGTACGGCTTTTTTAGTATTGATTAGTTTTATTTTCTCTTTTGCATAAATACTGCACCATATTACATCTCTTTCCTCTCCCATGTCCATATTTCTTTTCCAAATGTCTCCCACTCCATTTGTTTCGCCTTACTTTGGGGACTCACTGTCCCATCATGCTGTGCTATTTGGTGGAAAGAGTAAGATGGTGAAGGAAGTAGTTTATAAGACTTGGAAATTGATGGTGGAATTATATGGGACTGGGAACAAGTTGGGTAAAGGTCCCAGTGTTGTGTACAAAAGGGATAGAAATATTAAGAACATTGTAGAAAATTCTACACCAGAGTGCAGCGTTATGGAATGACTAATTGTGGGACGCGCCAGTACACGGGTCCACTCCTTAATGCTGTGACTCTTGTTTCCAGGGGACCAAATGGCCAGATCATGACCTATGTACATGAATGAATTAGCCAGAAGGCTAAAAAACAACAATTACACGAGTCCTGTAATATCATCTGTTTATGATAGATTCTCTCATTACAACTTTTAGTTGGAATATAATTACATAATATTTCAGTTTTACAGTCAACCAAACACTGTGAAGAAATCAGCATCCACCCTAAAGATTTCTCTCTAAAATTGATCTGTCATCTACAAAATTGATAACTTAGCAATAAATTGAACATTGTTTATCAGTTTTCTAGGCAATGTCATTTCAATTTCATACAGATGCCATGGTGGAATGGCAATAGTATTGTTACCTCACAGCAAGAGGTTCTCCCATTCGATTCTCGGCTTGGCTTGGAAGGGCCTTCTGTGTGGAGTCTGCATGTCCTCCCCGTGGTTGGGTAGCATTCGAAAGACATGCGTGCGTAAATGGGCGTGCCTTCGTTGGAGGTTGGGTGTTGAGCTGGCACCTCAGCGTTTCGTAAAAATCTACTGCCAATCATTAGCGGACGAGTTCTGCTGTGGCGACCCCTTACCGGGAAAAAGCATAAAGACAAACAACAACAGTTTGTCCATTGTTGTATTATCTGTTATCTCCTTTATTTGTTTGTCTTCTTCCTTGTAGAAAGTGGCCCTATTAATTAAAAGTAACATTCACAGTAGATTGAATGTAGCCTATATTCTAACATCAGCAGCAAACAGTGAATCTTTCCATGAGTCTTGCACAAAAATAAACTGCTCATAAATTAGTTGTTTCACATCTCGCATTTTAAAATCTCCAAGATTCATCCCAGTTCAAAAGTTCTTAGAACAATTTCTGATCAGGAACAAATGAGCATCTATTGTAAAATAGTCTGAAAAAGCGGAGAGCAACAGTGACATCACAAAATAAATCAAACGTGGATATTGTTATTAAATATAAAATGATTTGGGACCAAAAATTGTGACAATCTTAGAAGTAAAAAGGCTATTTCTTAGCATAAAAACATCTAAAAGGGTCAGCAAAGTCAAATATTTCCTTAATTACTCATACAGCCCTACTCACCCTCCCGTAAGTAGAACAAATTCTACTTCTTCTATCCAAATAGACATCTATGACATTGTAGTTTCCAGTAATTATAATTTGAAAAGTTAATTTGAGTTAGTGGGTTTAAAAATTCTGTCAACAACATAAATAGATTTAGTTGGACTAGCTTTGAACATCAGGAAACAAAATTTATCTTCAATATCAGTTCCAGAAATCTCTATAACTAGACTTAAGGAATTTTGAACTGATACTGCTTTCTGAAGCTCCTACAGATACAATTTTTTTAAAATACAAAAAATTTCATGTTTCCCAACCAAATTCCAACATATGAGTTTTTTTGACACAATATTGGACCCCACAGTATTGTAAAATAAATGAAGATTTTTTTTTTCTGCTTGCCCATCTTTTGTAAACATTTTAAAATGCCAGCTCACTATATGCATCAATGCTATAAGTAACAGGGACAGCACAGGTGGGAGAGAGGAATGAAGCCCTAACTATGGCTCAAGTGACCCAAGTTCAATTAGTAGCTTGAATTCTTGGGGCAAGGGAGAAGGTGTGGAAGAGGTCTCTGCTGGCTCACCTATCCTTGCTGGGGATGAAGGCAGTTCTGCCTCACCACTTGAGTGCCATGTAGTGGGAGCATTAGGTGTTGCACACATGGATATTGAGCATATGCAAATACAGTGACCATGTACCATCCTTCTAGAATTCCATTTCCATTTTTTACACACAGGGCCAGGGTGTCACACAGTCATCTAGAGCCAATGTTCATACATCAGCATATAATCAGGAGAGTGTGGGGAGTCACAATCTCTGTGGCAAGGCAGTGGTAGAGGAGCTCAAAGAGCTACTGGGTGGGATGCTCTTGTGGTGAAGAACAGGCCTCTTCACTGGACTTGGAAGCTGGTCTGTTCCCTACTACCCAACTATCAACATAGGAGGAAATGATTTGTCTGTTGAGCAACCACAGACAAGAATGAGTCATAAAATCCTTGCCTAGACTCAGGATGCTTGGCCCTCCCCCATGGAATGAATGGGTCAACTGGTAAAGGCAGTAGTACAATTCAACAAGTTTAGTGGGATTGTTAAAAAAATATAAATATGATTGAGTCGTGATTCCTGAAATGTCTTGGACAACAGAAAATAAACAGAAAAGTAATATGCTTGCCTTTGCATTGCGAAAAGGTTGTAAAAATATTTTATATATGATATTTAACAACAAATAAAACAGAAGCACATACACGCATATATATTTCAGCATCTGATTGCCTGAATTAGGGATAAATCCAGAAATAGCTAGAAACAATCAGGGATACTTTTTTAAAAGATTAGCACTATTAACCTGAGAAGTTGACTAAATAAGAGACGTGCATTTCTTTGAAGTAAAAGAAGTCTATACTTCTAATTATTGTCATTATTTATTAAGTGTAATCCATTGACTTTTCTATCAAAATCAACAGTGGTAGGATGGATTAGGAGGGATAGGGCAACTTTTGAGCCAAAATCAGGATATCTCTAAAAACAGGGGACATTTCAGGGGAATGACACACACACACACACACACACACACACACACGCGCGCGCGCGCGCACGCACGCACGCACGCACGCACGCACACACACACACACACACACACACACACGTGCACACTCATGCATGCATGCACACACACACGCACACACATACACACACACACATTAAATCTGCTTTCTGACCTATTTTGTGGATAGCCTAATTAAAAAAGCCAAAAAAAACCCACAATCTAATACTGACTGTTCAAGTCTGAAGCAGCTCAAGCTCCAAACCTCTTTCAGTGGAAAAAAAGAAGGAGGAAGATGACAGACCACAGACCATTATAAGCTGATGTGCAAACATATGTCTTTGTAGTATGTCATCTAATCTAGATAACACAATAGACTGGTTATCCTACAAGCATTGATGGATACATTTTGCTGCAATGTACCAAACCCCTTACAATTGTTTCCACAGAAGCCAGTAATAAAAATATAACCATTTACAGAATTAGATGCCTTACTGCTGAAAAGTGCAAATACGTCTTCCTGCAGTAAATGTATACTCACATATCTGAAATGTAGTTAGGTAGCCCCTCATTTATCATTAAAATCCATATGACTCCATATATAATATTACTACTAAAAAAAGACCAGCTTTACAAAGTACATGGAAAAAAACATCAAAAATAAAAAAGGAAGCATCACTTATTTATTTTATGGATGCATAATAATGCAGAGGCCTCATAATTATTAATAACCCCACTGTTTGCATAGACAGTTCCTGCCTTAGCACCATTTTTTCTCATGATCTCTCCAAGAATTTAATTTGCAACCTTCAAAATGAATTTGCACAATTTAAATTGTACAAAAAGGAAGGAAAAATAAAGAATGAAGCAGAAAGAAAACGAAACTTAAAAGAAACTATGTAGTACACCTTGAAAATGTGTTGCCAAGGAAAGATTTGCAGTCAAGGAGTTCTAACAGACAAGTAAAAAAACCCTCACATACCAAGTTGCTACCACAAAACAAGAAAATGCTATTTAATGATATATCAACATATATTAAAATAATGGAAATGTCCTCTAATTCTCAGAATACTTACTAAATATATTTTAAACATGTAATTTGTCTTTAACCAAATCATCTTCTTGCCAGTATAAGAAGCAGGTATAAGTTACAACAACCAGTTTAAACAAAATGTATTTATAACAGCACCAGCCTAAATGAGCCTAAAATGAAATGTTATAATTCACCTTAGCTTTACAACAATTCCACATTTTATTCAGTGCAATATCTGAAACAGTACTAAAAATTTTAATATAAAAAGAAAAGAAAGCAGTTTTTTCACTTTAGCTTAAGCTTGAGTCGCTTTCCCAATTCAATCAAATCTGTTACATATGTGTTTATATTGGTTCAGACTCAGTTCCTTTAACAAACAAGATAAAAATAGGGCAGTCTTTTTAAAATAAACAGGATATCCCTGGAAAGAGAGCTATGAATTGGCTTACACACAAAAAATAGCAGCATATTGAATTGACACAAAAAGAAAAATTATTACTTGTGTTTTTTAAAGAGATCATGACAAGTAAACATGAAATACATATCGAGTCTTATGACTCATCTTGGTGTATTAGTGTAAAAACATGGAAAAACATGATCTAAATAGTCTTCCAGTTTATTTATTTATTTTATTTATTTATTGCATTTGTTTATCGGGAAAGTCCACTAGGCCTAAAAAAGCCTTTTCAGTGGAGGCCCGGGGAGAAAAGCTCCGACAAGAACATAGATGCAGAAAAAAAAAATAAACGTTAATTGGTACAGAAGTAGAAACAGTGTTACACAGTGGTTACAGTAATATATACAGAATATATACATAAGTCAGGAATTTAGTTGGTTTGATTACAGTAACATATACAGAATATATACATAAAAGCAGGAATTTAGTTGGTTGCCAGATAAATTCAGAGTGGTAAAAACGGAAATAAATTAATCAGCATTATTTTACCAGTATCAACAAGTGATGAAAGAAAAAAAATAAATAAATATGGAGAAAGTATCATCAGTCACTAGTAGTAAAAAACATAAGAATTTAGTTATAATATAAGGAGAAGGAAGTGGTTAGGTTATAGAGCAGGTACATAGCCAGGAAGAGTTGAGATGATTTTTCAGTGTTTGTTTGAAGGTGGGGGTGCTACCCGTGTTTCTTATAGAAGGAGGAAATGAGTTCCATAGTTTGGCGACGGTGAAGGAGTAGAGCAGTTGACCAGCCAGTAAGGTAGGCTTTTATACTTTTTGAAGTAGATGATTTTCAGATCTTAGTTGCCTGCTGGATTGGTATTTGGCAAGTAAAGTTGAGAGAGCAGGGCAGTCTGTGGGTCTGTAGATTATTTTGTGTGCTGTAGTTAGCTGGATGAATGAGAGATGGTGGGGAAGTTCCAACCAGCCTTATTGTTTCAGTGAGTTGCAGTGGTGAGATGAGAATTTGGCCTTGGTGGCAAATTTGGCTATTCTGTTGTAACACATATCAAGTTTGGATTTTGTAGAATTTTGGATATTAGTGAGGAGAGGGGCACCATAAAGGAGAGAGGGTAATAAAAATGTAGTTACAAGGGTTTGTCTGGTAGAGAGGCTAAGAAAGTGTTGGTGCCTGTACAGCGTACTGAGCTTTTGGTGTGTTTTTTGATGTTACTGTTTATGTGTAGGTCAAAGTTTAGATTTTAATCTATAATAATGCCTAGTAATTTAGTGTGTGGGACAACTTCTATAGTGGTATTGTCTTGAGCTTGTATACTGTATATTTTTTATCTATGGGAGTGGTTTTCTTAGTGGTAAAAATTACTAGTTTACTTATTTTTTTTGGATTTAGGGCAAGATGATTGTTAAGCATCCAAGATTCAGTAGAGGTGAGGGCATTCTGGGTGATCTGCTGGAGTTCAGAGCTGGAATTTGCAGTGCATATTATTGCAGAGTCATCAGCATACTGGATTACTGAGCATTGTGGGAGAGTGGTGTGAAAGTTGTTAATAAAGATGCTAAATAAGACAGGACCGAGTATGGAGCCTTGGGGTACCCCTGTGGAAGTATTGAGGAAGGGAGAGTAAGACTGTTGCCATTTTGTGGATTGCTGCCTATTGGAGAGATAGCTATTGAACCATTTTAGGGTAGGTGGGTAAATGTGGAGGGTAGATAGTTCAGAGAGGAGGATGGTGTGGGAAATGGTATTGAAAGCTTTGGAGAGATTGAGGAAAAGAGAAGCGATTATTTTACCAGACTCCCATGCCCGGTTAACTGTAACAAGGAAGGAGAGGAGGCTATAGTGGTGCTGTGCCCTGGTCTGAAACCAGGCTGAGTGCGTCACAGAATTTGATTTTCAAGCAGGTGGTTGAGGATTTGGGCATGGATGAATTTTTCCAGTATTTTACAGATGGGTGAGAGAATAGCTATGGGGTCAAAAGTTTGTGGTGTCTGTGTTGGTGCCGCCTTTGTGTACGGGGAGAATGAATGCTTTTTTCCAGATGTCTGGGACAAGGGACTCTTTAATTGATCTGATAATGAGTATGTTGATGGGATAAGCTATAGAGTTTGCAGCTAGCTGCAGGAAGTGTGGGGGTAGATTCTCAGAGGCTAGAGAACAGGGTTTAAGCTTAAGTAAAAAATTTTTTTTATTGTGACAATGGGTATGGGGGAGAATTGTAGGTTAGAGTTGTGTGTAGGATTGTCTTCTGGGATGGTTTGGTCATTAGCTGTCTTGGTGGTGGTGGTGTTAACCATAGGAAAGGTGGTGGTTAGGTTAGCTATGGTGTCAATGAAGTAGGAATTGAAGAGGATGGCAAGTTCGGTAGAGGTTTTGTGTGGGTCAGGGGATGGGTTGCTTTGAGAACCTGGATGTAATAGATGGTTGATGGAGGACCAGAATTTCTTGGGATTATTTTTATGTTAGCTTTGTAGGTGGAGGCAGTGGGCTTTTTATCATTGGTTATTAGACGTTTTGCCTGGTTATGGAGTTGTTTGTATTGTATTAGAGTTGTAGTGTCTTTGTTTTTCTGCCATGATTTCTAGATTTTATCCCTTGTGGACAGTACTTCTTTGGTGAATTTTGAGAGCCAGCTTGAATGGTTATGTTTTATTCGTTTTTGGCGTGTGGGTGCTTGCCTACTTAGGATGTCTAGGAATGTTGAGTTAAAGAACTCAACAGCCTTGTTAAGTGGCAGGGATTTGAGGGGTTCCCAATTTATTTTAGCTAAGGTTTCATTAAATATGGATGGTTGGAATGTAGTCAAATTTGATTTGTATTGGTGTTGCTCTGGGGTTGGGGTGGTTTTGCATAGGATATATGCTGGGTGGTGGTCGCTAATGGTATTAGGTAGTATGCCTGCAGTGATGATATTGTTAGGGTCAGACACTAATATCCAGTCTATTGTGGAGCCCCAAATGTTATTTTTGTGGGGTCTGGTGATGTCTTCAATTAGTTGGGAGAAGTTGTAAAGGTTTATGTTTTTTGAGGGATTGCTGTGGGCAATGTCTAGCCAATCAATGTTTACATCACCTAAGATGATGATTTCATTATCTATGTTTTGTGAAGTCCAGGCAAGTATGTTTTCTAATATTAGAATGTTGTTTCCTGGATGAATATACAGAGCAATTATGCAAATGTTTTTATGGTTGTTAAGTTTTAATATAGAGATTAGTACTTCGGCTGGGGAGAAGTTGGGTGTTGGTTTTGAGTAGAGAATTAATGTATATTTGCTAGAGCACTGCTACTCCTCCTCCTCTCTTATTCGGATGATCAGCTATCAAGCATGAGTAGCCTGGGGGAAGAAACTCAGTGTCTTTTACATATGATTTCAACCAGGTTTCGGTAGCTGCTATAATATCAGGGTTGTTTTGTGAAATCCATGCCTGGAGTTCAGGTATCTTGTTTCTAAGGCTTTGGAGATTTATGATTGACAGCAAGAGAGATTTGCTAAGTTTGCTAGGGATGGGGAGGGTTGGACCTGTGTTGGGATGTACATCACCACACTGGGATATAAAGCTTTGCCAAATTATGTGAGCTGTACTTAGTATTTTCTTGCAAATGCTACAGTTGCTGGTGGTGGTGTGATAATGGGAGTGTCTGTGGAGAGGTAGAATTTTTATTTTGGATAGATCGTAAAGAGGTATTAACTGTGAATAAGCTAGGGTGGATCTTTGAGTAACTTGGTAAATGAGGGTTATGTGTGGTGGTTGTACAGGTGGATGTAGCAGGTATGTTGGGTATCTGGAAGGTTGTGATTATTATTAGGACAGAGAGCATAAGTGAGAGAAGTGAGAGCATAGAAAAAGTAGTGAGGGACATAATGGTGGTTGAATGTAGTGTGATAACACTATATGGCCCTATTTAGAATGGGTGGGGAGATAGAGTAGTTGAGAGGTAAAGTATGACTGTAGGAAATAATTAAAGAGGTTATAGGATAGGTGGAAGAGAGGTGTGGGAGGGTAAGGTTAGCTATAAGGATGATGGTGTGGGGGGAGGGTGGGGATGGGGACAGGGAGAGGAGCTTAGTGAGCATAGAGAACGGAGCGGGTGCAGCCCCCACAGGAAGAAGGGTTGAAAATCTATCAGTGTAAGGTGAGGAATAATCTTAAAAATATCAGTATCTAACAAAAGACTGATCTGAGCAGCTGTGGAATACTTTAATTATCACTGCAAGCACACAAACAAGGTTGCTTGGCAGTTATGGAGAGAGTTGTGATTAGTATAGGAACTATAATGAAAATAAAAGCAAAACTTTATCAAATTAAACAGTAAATGCTTGGGACTTGAACACTGTGTGAGTGTAAGGCTGATTCAAGGTATTATGGCCCAATCTAGTGGCAATTGGCTGGATCCCTTCACTGTTGTTGTGCATACACCTTTAAGCCTCAACACTTTATAAAAATTAAATTGTAATTCACCTTTTACAACAGAAAAGCTTGAGGGAGTCAGGTTCTTGCTCCCCAGAGGTTTTACTTAGTTAAGTTAGCCAGCTTCAGTGGAGAAGTTAGATATTGCGTTATGCAGTTAATTCCACGGGGAGGGGAGGGTGGTTGCAGGAAAGAAACCTGTGCAAACTGAAAAATAAAGGTAAATAAGGCAGAATTAGTGCAAAGGTTACAAGAATGTGAAGTGGATAGTATCCAAGGAATACAGATGGACAGTAAAATTAATTATATTGCATACATTTAAGTTAATGCTAAGGACTATGGCTTTGAGCTGCTAATGAGCTACTTCCTGTGCCAAGGGTACAGGGTTTGATTCCTTTTACCTTTATTTGCCAAGTGTGTAGCTCTGAGAATTTACTTTATAAGACAGTGCTCCTAGGTTGTCCCTGAAAAGGGACAGTTGGGCTCATTGAGCTTAACTGGTCACCAAATAGATATATAAAAGCCCATTTTTTCAGACTACAAGCCTAATCTTTGTAGCTTAGTTCTTGGACATTTTAAAGCTATAAAGTATCTTATTTCCCTACAGACTCAGGTTCAGTACAAGAAGTTGACTGCAAACCCACCAAAAGTAAGTCCATCAATCCAAAAGTACTGAGAAAAGCTGTGCTGAAGCTACTGTTTACATTATCCCCTTCTCTGAAGGTTAGTGATCTCAGGAGTAATGGTGTAGGGGCACAGCTCCCACAATAGGAGATACATGGTGGCAAATCTACTTGGTAAAAAAATTTCAATAGTGTATTGTCACATTACAAAGTTCACTGTTTTTTTGAGCCAAAGTTTATTTTTTAAGGCATCTAGGACCTGTATTTTTTATTGCAGTTGTAATAAAGAGCCATAATGGTGAATGCCTTCACATAACTGCATTTGTAGAGAATCATTCTATCAATTATAGAAACCCCAAAACTTCATCCACTGATGAGATGGCAGCAGACACTAAACAGGAGATACAATGCTTGATATTGTCTTGTTTGTTAATCAAACTCCTGTTGTATTACCTGAAAGTTCAGGAGAAGGTGATTGGTAAACAGATATGCATTGAAGTAGAAAGTAAGATGGGCATATATCTCAACCAATTAGCCCAAAAAATCTGGACAAAGACTAAAATAATAGGGGGACAAATCTCCAAAATAGGGAAAAATTTTAAATATTGTTCTTAGAAACATAGCATGTTGCATTTTCTGAAGGATATGAAGTCTGAAACTGAAATGTATTTCATTATTTAGTGAATTCAGTCCTTACTGAGTTGCCACAAAATTCCAGAAAATCAGAAATTTTATGAAGAACAGACCCAAAATATGAGGCAAAAACCTGGGCATTCTGCAAAAATCTGGACAGTTGAGAGGTATGAAGATGGGAGATGAGCAGTTTGGATTCAGATCAGGATGCCACACAGCCAACCTAATGTTTGCAGTGAGAAGAAACTAGAGATGAAGAAAGAGTCCAACCGGGCATTCCTAGTCTTGGTGAAGCATGGATAGAATTAGTGCAGATGCAGGCTATGTACAAGGACCCAATGCAAGTATGAACAATGTTCAGACTCACAGATGAATTCTCAGTGAGAGTGGGTGTGCATCAGGGTTCAGCTCTGAGCCCACTGCTATTCATACTGGTGATAGACTACATTATCAAACCAGTTAGAGGAGGCATATTAATGAAGTTGCTATATGCAGGTAATGTGGCATTACAGAAAGACTCTGCAATGGACTACAAGAAATGATAGGGGAATGAAATGCAAAACTTGAGGCACATAGGATGAAACTGAGTACAGATAAGACAGTTGTCATAGCAGCAAATGTGGCTAATCAGAAGAGGCTGAAAACTGAGAAATAAGGTAAAATGGTAGAATAGGTTACCAGCTTCAAGTATCTGGGAGGGGTGGTTGAAACAAATGGAAGTATGAATGAGGTCAAAGAAAAAAATCAGAGTGGCTGCAGCCATCTGGTACAGACTGTCAGGGGGTAATGTGTGACAGAAAAATACCAAAGAAGCTGAAAAAAGGTGTAGAAACCAGTGGTGTGACCAGTACTACTGCATGGGACAGAAACCTGGGCAGTAAAGGCAGAGCAGTTGAGGAAGCTAGGTGTGATAGAGATTAAGTCCCCGAAACAGATGGTAGGATAAACACTGTGGGACAAATGAAGAAACGAGGACATCAGAGCAAAAGCCAAAGTAGTTCCAATTGCAGACAAGGGAAAAAGAGAACAGATTATCATCATTTGGGCATATGTGCATGAAAGCAGAAAACTATCTGGTGAAGAAAATTCATGGCATACAGGAAGAAGGCAAGAGGAAACAAGGGCATCCAGCAAAGAGATGGATGGACTGTGTAAGAGAAGAGCCATGACTATTAGGCATAACTGTTGAAGAAGGCAGGAGAGCCATTGAATTTGAGAGAGATGGCAACAGTTGATGCAACACCTTGATGCCATGTAGAAAATGGAAAAAGGGGAATTGATGATGATGATTGTCTTATCTGACAATTCTAAAGAGACAACTAGCTAGTACTAAGAAGGCACTATGCACTGCTGGAATGTACTTTGGATTGTTTGCTAGCAGGAGAATGCTAGTGACATTGTAATCATCCATCTCATAGTTGTGCTTGTGATGTTATGAAGCAATGCCATCTGTGCCAGAGAGAGTAAGGGCAGTACTTGTGTACATATGTCAGCATAGATAGCTGGAGGTTTGCAAAGAATTTTGTGTCATTTGACTATCATACTAATTTGTACAGATGTTTGAGTAAACATATATTTGTAAAGTTACTTGTGTTAAAAATGCATCAACAGTAGGTCTTACTGGACAGAAAGAATGTATGCATGTATACTAGGTTGCATTGTTATAACTGATCAAATGTGTATGTTTATCAGAGAACCCTGGAAGGGTGGAACATTTGAAACTCTGTTGTTTATTGTATTCAGTATTCTTATGTCTTCTGTTTTTTTATTTATCATTAAATATTGTAATACCTTTCATTGTGGCTGGTCCTTTAGAGAATACTTTTAACATCTTGAAAGTACTTACGCTTGTTTTAGTGACACTGTAGCTGTTCCTGAAAGCCTTCCTGCTTTGGTCACACCCTGCCGTTTGTATTAGTATTAATCTTATACAGTATAATTGGGTACGCTTTGTAAGAGCTTTAAGGTAGCTGACGTGGCAGCGTGATTACCTCAGAGTCTGGGCAGAAAGAGGTGCAGCCAGTAAATCTGTGCCAGGTTTTTCCAGGTGTGAATGTGTTTGTGAAACTCAAATATCCAAGTGTGTGTGTGTGTGTGTGTGTGTGTGTGTGTGTGTGTGTGTGTGTGTGTGTGTGTGTGTGTGTGTGTGTCAGCTACCGGGAACAGGGATACAGAGCTCCAAAGTGGTCAGTGTGGAGTTTTGTGTGGATCTGGAGAGAGAAAGATAGTCTTGCCCCAGGTCTGGAGTGTGCTCCCTGTGTACTCTTAAGGAAAATTGTGCTTGGTGCAGGGAGCTGCATCTGAAAGTACTGTGTGAATACATCTTTGCTCTTAATGACTGTCCCTCACCAGAGCCAGTGGTGAGGATTGAGTCTCCTTGATTGCTGGCCCAGAGAAGAGACCCGTCACAGTGCTAACAGTTCAATACTGAAGAATTCTGTCTATTTGTACAAGGCATACTTTAGGAAAGAAACAAAAAAGTAAGAAATAATATCATAGCAGAAACAGTCTAACAAATAAAAAAGCAGAATTCTATCTCCTGTACCTAAAAATGAGGAGATCATCCATGCTACAGCTAAGGGGCTAAAGGAAGTTTTGTGACCTATTTTGTGCTATTTTCTTTTACCCCTGAATGAGGTCTAGTGGTACAAATTAGAAACCCAAAACCATGATCTGATATCACAGGGAGAGCTGCGATTAATGAGGACTGCCACAACAGCAAATCTCTCTGATAATTTGTACAGGAAACAATTTATGAGAGATGTAGGTGAGTACTGTTTCATTAAAAGAGTGGTAGCTGTCTGAGACACAATGTCACCATGCATTATTTGACAAAAAAACATGTGCAGAAGTTCAAGCATATCTGGAAAGGAAAGATAAAATGTGTCCAGGGCAAACCAAAATGTAAAGTAAAAAACAAATTAATTTGCTTATTTAGGACCAGATTGGACTGTAACCGTGCAGATAAATCGATGAGACATGATACCCTTGTCTGACCCTAAGTCTTAGTTATCTGTCATAAGGTATAGAATAACACCATGACACAGACAGTATGCTACACTAATCAACATACCATCAATAAGGTCTGATCTTCAGGTATGCAATGGTACTGTTTAGTGTATGTTCCAAGTACAGATGTCATGTTGTGGTAACAATGTTCAAACGTTTTGTGCATGCCAAATTCCAGCTGTCACTGAAATGTTAAGACATAAAAATTTCTGATTTGCAATTTTTACTGAGTACGATGATTTTGATGCAAGCAGTACAAAAAGGTGTTTTGACTAGTTTAGTGACAGAAACATGCTGAATTATTTTTCAGAGTGTCTGTTTGACAGGATGTTTCATCAAGTGTATTTTATACTGGGCATTAATTGGATTGTTGCATACAGTGTTTATGGTGCAGTGTTGATTTTTTTTTGGAGCAGTTAGATTTTGAAGAGACTACTACAAATGCTGACATGCTAGTAGCTCATGACACACCTGTTCATGGTCACTTGCTTAAATTGCCACTAGCCCAATCTCCCACATCTGCATAGACGTTCTAACACCCAGTTCTACATACAACATAGGCCTACCAGTGCCCAAACCCTAAACCTAAGACTCACATGCAGTTCCCAGCCCAACTCCTCTATCCCTAACCCTAATCTTTCACTCCCTCTCCCTAACCATAAAGTCCGTGATCACTCCTTAAACCTAAAAGTCAACCTCCCCTCCTTAAACCTAAATTCCCTGATTGCTGCCTAACTATAAAACTCCCCACTCCCTAAACCTAAAACTCCAACCCCCGTTCCTAAATCTAAATTCCCCAATCACTCCCAAACCCTAAAACTCCCTTCCTGCTCCCTAATCCAAAAACACCCTCCTTAATCATAAAGCCCCCCTCCACTCCTTACCCACAGCTGCTTGTCCAAACTCAGATTCAAATTCAAGCATGAGCAATGCCATGTCCTCACAGAAGCAAGTACAACCTACCCAAGCTACAAAACGACTGAGTTCCTGGCCTACCCAAGCTACAAAATGACTGAGTTCCTGGCCTACCCAAGCTACAAAAGGACTGAGTTCCTGGACTACCCAAGCTACAAAACGACTGAGTTCTTGGCCTAACCAAGCTACAAAATGACTGAGTTTCTGGCCTACCCAAGCTATAAAATGACTGAGTTCCTGGCCTACCCAAGCTACAAAATGACTGAGTTCCTGGCCTACCCAAGCTACAAAACGACTGAGTTCCTGGCTTACCCAAGCTACAAAATGACCGAGTTCCTGGCCTACCCAAGCTACAAAACGACTGAGTTCCTGGCCTACCCAAGCTACAAAATGACTGAGTTCCTGGCCTACCCAAGCTACAAAATGACTGAGTTCCTGGCCTACCCAAGCTACAAAACGACTGAGTTCCTGGCCTACCGAAGCTACAAAACGACTGAGTTCTTGGCCTACCCAAGCTACAAAATGACTGAGTTCCTGGCCTACCCAAGCTACAAAATGACTGAGTTCCTGGCCTACCCAAGCTACAAAACGACTGAGCTCCTGGCCTACCCAAGCTACAAAATGACTGAGTTCCTGGCCTACCCAAGCTACAAAATGACTGAGTTCCTGGCCTACCCAAGCTACAAAATGACTGAGTTCCTGGCCTACCTAAGCTAAAAAACAACTGAGTTCCTGGCCTACCCAAGCTACAAAACGACTGAGTTCCTGGCCTACCCAAGCTACAAAACGACTGAGTTCCTGGCTCGAATAGTGTTTTTTAAGTGACTGGGTCTCATGCTCTTGCAGTACAACCAATTTTGAAATGTACAGCCATCAGAGTTGTTTCTGAACGTTTTGGTTGGAGATGATGAGTTTAAAGTCATGCAACTTTGGAGAAAATAAATAGTTTAATTTAAAATCAAGTGCTCTTCTTTCTCTGAGGTTGTGCAGCCTTGCCATTAGAAGAGTGAATATAAATACTGTGCAGGGCACCACATATGCACGCACACACACATGGAATGCAGACAAAATGGTTCTCTTGCAAAAACTGCCCAGACTTTGGTTTTATTTATTTTCTTTCTGCATTTGTACTTTCCGTTTTGCAAGCTTTTGATAAATAGCATTTTTCTGCGTTATTTTGTTGAGATACATATTACCTGGTGTTTATGATTTTCAGTTTTAGGTCTTTTATCTTATCAAACACACAACACACTACACACACACACACACACACACACACACACACACACACACACACACACACAAAACACACAACAAAAATACACACACACACACACACACAAGCATACACGCGCTCGAGCACACACACACACACACACACACACACACACACACACACACACACACACACACACACACACACACACACAGAATACACAACAAAAATACACACACACACACACACACACACACACACACACACACACACACACACACACACACACACACACACACACTTTAAGTAATAATACAGCCCAACCATATTAGCATTATCACATTGGCAACTTGAATGAGGGTCAGAAAAGTGAGAGTTAAGCAGTCCATGTGATACCCTTAGAAAGAGGAGGGGTAGACCCCTGTAGCTGAAGTATTCCAACTGCTGCATGTTAATGAAGGCTAAACACATCTAAAGCAATGGAGGTCCATTACATGACCATTGCTAGCTCTGTTCAGTACTTCTTTCTGCTTTCATATACTCAGCATGGTTGCACTGTGCAAAATAAACCACTTCCAGGATATATTGGTATCTCATTCGCTATCATGCATTTTTAAATAGTTTTGATCCACACACATTCACTCACACACTCACAGACACATGCATACACCTCCATCAGTTCATCCCGTGGAAAAACAAAACTACAAATTTCTTTCCATCTTTTGCCAACCTGGAAAGCATTGTTCATAATTTCTTTTTAGCATATCTAGGCTAAGCTTAAAATATTTAGGAAGAAAATGTATTGCAGCATCTTATCTTAAAATATGAACTACAATGATGGAATTAAAATTTTACACTGAAAAGCAACTCTAGAGCTTAATAACTATACAGTACATGCAGTATTGCAAATAAGCTCCAAAACTTGAAAAAAATGGCTTATTATTAAATTGTTTTTTATTTGGTTTTAAAACAATGCCACATTTAAGAAAAAAGTGTGGTACAGCAAAATGTACCACCTAACTTTATGACATATTTCTCTACAATTGGTAGTGCATGGAGCAGATGGAGTTCCATGCACTACAAAGAATTCTGATCAGGTCTCTGTAATTATAACTCAGTTGTTATGTCGTCTCAACATTAATGTCAGCATTCACCTCAGGACTATAATGAACTGAAGACTGCAAGGTGAATTTAGTGACATCCATGTCTAAAATACTTTAGAACTTAGATAAGGCTGGAAACCTGATCATAATTCGCTGCCTTTATATCTTTAATTCTCTACACTGGTCCGCACAATCCTCATCACTGTTCAGTCATGAATATATATATTTTAAAAGGGACATAAAGAAGTATAAAGAAAAATATAGAACACTAGCATACTGGAAATAACGACAGTAAAATATAAAATATCATTTATTATAGTAAAAGCCACACAACATATTTATTACATGTGTGCAAGCATGTTTGATTGTGTGCTTGCATGACTGTTGTGTGTAGTGCATGTACATGCATATACATCCATGTGTCTGTGCTGTGGGGTGGGAGCTAGCGTATGTGTGTGATTGTGTGCATGTGTTTGTGTGTGTGCATATGAAAGTGTGTGTGTCTATGCATGTGTGCATGCATGCTTGTGTCAATTTTGTATGAACAGCATGAATTTATTTAATTATTTGATTAATTGCTTGCTTTTGTTTGTTAACAGGATTGAAATCTGTTACAGAGACCCTTTTCATCCATGACCCAAGCCAAACTGGCAATTACAAGGCAAAAAAGATTACACAATTAACATAGCCACAGAAACTCTACAAGTTACAAAACATAGAAGTTACACAATTACATTATATCATAAAAGTCTTTAAAAATGAGAATGTAATATTTGACTTGGCATTTGTAATCAAAATGTCTGTGTCCTGTGTTCATGAATGCATGTGTGTGTGTGTGTGTGTGTGTGTGTGTGTGTGTGTGTGTGTGTGTGTGTGCATGTGTCTCTTTCTTTCTGCCTGTACACATATATGTAAGTTTATACTTGCTACCAATGTGTCAAGATATTTAACATGGTCCCCTTCCCATAGTGATAACTGGTATATAACCAAATCTACTATACCTGTACTGCATACCTGGAGTAGTAAACTGACAGGTACAAAACTAATTTACATGTTTCACAGTTAAAAGGAAACATTTTGGTCTTGGAGTGAAAGATGCTACAATGCAGTTTACACTGCAGCTCTGTTATGCAGATGTTATAAAGTAAATCAAAGAGCCCAGTCTCACTGCTGTAGTTGTGGTGGTAATGGAGAAAGTATGGATGGGTAAAGGTAGAGGCTGGTAAATTATAATTTGCAGTAGTTACTTTTCCAATATTGTAGTGATGGCTGATTTGCATAGATGTGTAAAAATGTGTTCTTTGTAAAAGCAAGACACATTAATTTCAATACAGTTTCATCTGTTTCTTAATTCTCTAATACTAGTTTCCTGGCAGGCCCACTGCTTTCCTTGTGGGGCTTTTTTTTTTTTTTTTTTGCTTTTACTTTGAAGTACAGCCTCCCAAACTCTGAAGCAGCAATTACAGCTGTTGTACAGACAATATACGTCTCATCAGCCACCCCCCCCCATCATTTTTAATGATCCAAGCAATTTTCCAACACGTTCCTAACATGCTAACTCTGTGGGAGGTTTCCTCGGTTGTTGGCAAGAAAAGCATGCACTACAGCAGAGCTGTCTATAGCAAAGCAAGCTGTGTTTGTAGTGTTCTCCTTTTCAGCTGAAAAAGAAATATGCATCCATGTTCTTTGTAATGTGTCTTTTTAAATCCTGTCATCATACCTCATCTCATATGCACCAAATACTAACGAGTCACTCTGGAGCCATCTTTTAAAAGCACTACGTGTTCTTCAGATGGACTTAATTACTTCTATGTGTTCTACTCCCCCCCCCCCCCCGAGCCACTCTTGATTCCCCACTGCTCTGCTCATGGTGTACAAAAAGACAGTTAAGGTGAAACTGCAATTCTCTTAATTCTTTTCCTTCTAAAACTGCCCCTCCGTAGCTCCAGCTAGTCGATTCTTTTACTGAGGTAGACTGGCTTTTGTCACTAGAAGAAATAAATGTGACATTGAATAAACTTTAAGGCATATGAAATAAAAGAATAATTAATCTGAAGTAATGAATTCATAACAAGGTGGAAGCAATTAACCCTTAAGAACAAAAGTATGGTGTAACAGTGTAGACAGTTATGTGCAAATGACTGACAGGCAACCAAAAATCAGCCTGCTGTATGTACTAAAGGTTCTAATAGACTGAAATATAAAAATACTTTATATACATTTTACAAATACATTTTATAGAGTTTGACTGCAATTTAAGTAGATTTATCATTTCCTGGTTACTAACATCACCAGATGAAATATGCAAGACCTATAATAAAATGTCTTCTTTTAATGTGACATTATCCAGTCAGTTATTAAAGAACAAAAACTGTCTTTTCCTGACATTGTTCCATGTAGTCCATATCACATGTAAATTCAAGTTAATTCCTTTCAGTGAAGTAGCGCAACATGTAACTGGCATGACTGTATCAGTTTATACAAAAGTAGTATACAATGGTATGTATGTATGTATGTGCGTATGTATGTATGTAGGTTTGATTTGTAACTGGGGTTTAGCACTGATCCAAATGGACATTTTTCAGACTCAGCCCAGAAATATATACTCAAGAAAACATATAATAGCATAATAAAACAATATAAGTGAAATTTATAACAGAAAATATACCAACAGAAAATATCTGTAGAATAATACTTACAGTTAATTAAAAAAAAACAATAAAAGTGTCCACACCAGTGAGATATGAGCTCAGCCATATTCCAAATGAATATATGTTGGAGCTTAGCGGTAAATAATAGATTTAAGGGATGAGACCTGGCTGACAGAGGACCTAAAATCAAAGTCAAAGTAAATTTTATTGTCATACAGATCAACACAGAGGAAAAAGTGTGCATCACTGTATGAAATTCCGATACTCAGACACATACCATAAGAATGACAGTTTACAGAAGGAAGATAGATTAAATTAATAAAAATTTTAACAGTGAAATAAAATCAAAATAAGATATTAAAAACAAATAAAGTAAAAAATTGAAAGCTTTTTTACAGCAGAAACAAAACAAATATAACAACAGGAACAGGCTCAGCAGAAATTTAAGGATATATATAAAAAAAAAACAAATGAAATAAATAAATAAATAAAATAAACAAATGGAAGCAAAAAATGTTCCAAATAAAAAGAAGATTGAAAAGACAAAATGGCTGAGAAGAGCAAAAAGCAAAGAAGACAGGAAAACTATGCCAAACCGAATGCAGAGTTTCTGAGAACAGCAAAAAGAGATAAGGTAGCATATGTCAGTGCAAAGAGTTGGAAAAAGGCAATATAATGGGAAAGACGAGATCTGTTAAAGTAGACTGATGATATTAAGGGAAACGTCCAGGTAAAAATGGACATGATAAAAGACAAGGGATCTAACAGAAGCAGGAGATACTAAAAAAAGGTGACAGGAGCATACAGGAGAGCTATACAAGAAGGACTCCAACATCACTGGCACATACTATGGTGTTCTCTAATCTAAAGTCAGATATCCTAGAGAGTTAAGTCAGCCCTAGAAGGCTTTGCAAATAACAAGATTGCAGGAAGCAATCAAATACCACCTGAGCTATTTAAAATCCTGTGAAAAAGATGTTACAGTGCTGCCTAGAATTTGCCAGCAAATTTGCAAATCATGACAATGGCCATTGGACTGGACAAAGACAGTTTATATTCCAATCCCAAAAAAGAGAACTAAAGATTGTTCAAATTACTGAACAATTGCACGTGTTTCACACGCTAGCAAGGTAAGACCTGAAAGCTAAATTCCAGCAATATACAGACTGTGAATTGAGACAAATGGAAGCCATACCTTTCAACCTCTTAGCACAAAAAATCTGGACAAAGCCTGACAGAAAGGTGGGGCAAAGGCCCAAAATAGGAACAGGCTTTAAATAATGCTCTTATAAACTTAGAAAGTTGGTATGATAACATGATTTGTCTTGGCATTCATTTTTCTGAAGGATATGAAGTCTGAAACATAAATGCATATTATTATTTAGTGACTTCAGTCCTCAGTCCATCCTAGTCAGTTGCCAAAAAAATCTAAATTTTATGAGGAACAGACCAAAAATATGAGGCAAAATCTGGACATTCTGCAAAAATCTGTACAGTTGAGAGGTATGCACTGCAAGCTTGATTTAGAACTGGTAGAAGCACAAGAGATCAAATAGTCAACATCCATTGGATAATAGAGAGCCTTTGACTATGTCAACCATAACAAACTGCTGCAACTTCTTCGAGACATAAGGATACCAGGTAGCATTATTTGTCTCCTGAGAAACCTGTACGCAGAAACAAAGTAGCAGTTAGAAATTAAATATAGAACAGTTAACTAGTTCAAGATTGGGAAAAGGATTAAGAAAAGGCTGTATATTCTCATATACTGAATATATTATGCAAAATGCTGGCTTAGAGGAATCAGACGCTAGAATCATAACTGATGGCAGAAATATTAACAACCTTAGGAATGCAGATGGAACTACTCTGATGGTGGAAAGTGAGGAAGAATTGAGTTTGCTGATGAAAGTGAAAGTAAAAGTGCAAAAGTATGCCAGCTACTCATATCAATTCTTTGAAAATAGATGGGAAACAAGTGAGAGCTGTGACAGATTGTTTTTTCCTGAAATCGAAGATCTCTGCAGATGGTGACCACAACCATGAAATTAAAAGATGCTTACTTGCTTTTTGGAAAGAAAGCTATGGCAAATCTAAATAAGATTTTAAGCAGCAAAGACATTAATTTGTCGACAAAGGTCTGTAAAGTCAAAGCTATGTTTTTTCCAGTAATACGTATGGCAGTGAAAGTTAGATAATGTGAGAATATTTAGCAGAAAATCGATGCTTTGGAACTGTGGTAGTGGAGGAAATGTTTGAGAATTCCATGGACTGCAAGAGGCTCAAATCAGTCAGTACTCGGGGAAATAAGCTCAAACTGTTCACTGGAAAGCCTGATAATAAAACTAAACCTGGCATACTTTAGCCACATAATGCAAAGACAGGGTTCACTAAAGAAACATTGATGTTAGGAACGTTTGAAGGCAGAAGAAGAAGGGGAAGATAGAGGTTAAGACGGATTACTAAAGCAATAAATCTGAATATGCAAGAAGTACAAAAAAAAAACCAGTTTTTAACAGACAGGCCTGTCCTGCAAAAGTCTTTGAAGGCCTGGAGAGTAGGTCTCAACTAAATGACTAAACAACAACAGATACCAGTATATATAACATAAAACTCTAGAAAATACAAGAGGAAGAAATACCAGCTGTAGAAGGTGCACGTTTACAATATTCAGACTGAAAATCCTTATTATTATCATTACTATTATTGTCATCAACTCCCTTTATCTCATTTTTCTACCTGGGGTTGATGTCCGCATAAAATGTCTTCAACAGTCATGCCTGACTGTCATAGTTCTTCTGTCACGCAATCCTTCTGTCTCCTGGAAGGATATCCTCATTTCCTCTTGCCTTCTTTCAGACTTTCCCAAATGTTCTTCACCAGATCATCTTGTTCTTCTTGGCCTTCTCTTGGCTAATAGTGGCTACTTTGGCTTCTGCTCTGATGTTCTGATTTCATCATCTGTCTGACTATGTGCACCCTATTACCCACCTCAGGCATATTTTCTCCATCACTGCTAACTTCTTCAACTGCTCTGCCTTCATCACCCAGGTTGCTGTGCAGTATAGAAGCACTGGTCAAAACACTGTTTTATACACTTCATTAGGACCGAAAAACATATCTCACATAAACAACATTTTCTTTATTTTATATATATATATATATATATATATATATATATATATATACATGGGTACTTTTATTAGAATGTGTTATGCAATACAAAATAGAGGAAGTAAGACAGATTATAGGAGAGTATTATCTAGGAAGCTTTTGCATTTTGAAGTTTTCAACATTGTTTAAAGTTTATTTCAAACAATAGGGTATAATTAAGTAGCTTTCAAGACAATATGGAGGGATTCCCAAGAGTAAGGGTATTAAAACTAGGAGGGGAATTCAGACAAAATATTGCTGTAACGCTACTAATGCTTTGCTGGTGAGCTCTAGTAGTGCTACCGCAATAATAAGTAATTCAGAGATGTGAAAGTATCACAAAAGCTCATTAACAATTCATTTGCATGCCTCTCAATTGGATGCTTAATGCAGTTGGAACAACTATGTCAATGTTTCCCTCAGTGTAGCCACCTTTAGATATGCACGTACATATTCTGCCACATATACAAAGTCACATAGCCACTGATACAGTCACACGCATGCACACACATACCCATTCCCAAGCACACACATATAGATTCACACAACATTGTAGCACTTATCTGCTGTGCACTAACTGCCCCACTCCTGCCATAGAAAGAGATGGATATACACTGCACAAACGTGTGTACATTCCCATTGTCTCATTCTGAAATATCACATTAGAACTTATCTTTGAATCATTCTGCCACTCTGCTTCAATGACACTGTACAGCTCTGGGGTGTGGCTCATGGCTAATGTACAACCAAAGCCGTCTGGTGTTAGCTCACTAACTGGTTGGCCCACACTCTGTACATTAGTTATGTTACTGTTCCCCTCATACAGTAACTGCCCTTTTAGCACTAGATTTGCTACGTAATTCTTACATTTTCCTTTTGTATGATCAAAGTTCATTCCTTGGGGTTACTGTTTGACTCTTCTTACCTGTCAGAGGTTTTGTATTTTGCCAGACACCTTGGGTTTCAGTCAGTTTTTGAATGACATTTCTTCTCTCCCTGCAGTAAGGATCAGCTTCTCAAAATCTGAGTTCAATACAGAAACACAGAGAAAGAGAGAGAGAGAGAAAATGAGAGGGTAGTTTGTTTTCTTCTATGATTCTTTTCTTCCTTAAATATTTATCTAAATATTTTTAAATGAAAACATTGTCACTTAAGTATAAAGAAGGATTGTGTAAACCCTAAAATTCATTTGAAGCTGTTGCATTGCTCACCTCATTGTATAAGTACATTTCAAACAATATTTCCATAGATATCTTTCAAAAATGTTCTGCTGCCCCACTGATTTCTGTGCAAACGATCATCAAACCTGAATAATTTTCGTAAAATTATGCAAAAGCACAGTACACATCTTTTTTAATAACTCACTCTATACTGACCTGGCTAGGCTGATATTTCTCTGACTTTATTCTACAGCACTAATGGTTACACTTTTACAGTAAGCAACATTTCCACTTGATAGCTGTGATGTCATGCCATTGCACTGCCTGACCCATGTAGAGAATAATAAACAGGGGTAGAAAATCAAGCACATTAACGAAGACTCACGTAGCTTATTTGTAACTGTACTGAGATATTCTATAGAAATGACCTTTTCATACATAATTTAGCTGTTGCATCTGCCTCTTTTCCATTTCCCTTGATTGCGTTAATGTTTAATGAAAGAGGGTAATATAAAAAGGTAGTACAGCATTGCCAGACCCAAAGTGGTTATTAGGGTTGCCACCTTTTCAAATGCCCAAAGTGGGACATTTTTGGTACAAACGTCAGATTTTGCAGGCCAAAACATACCCACAGCCAGTACAAAATACAGAACTTCACTTTTTTGCCTACCTAAAGCTTATTCTTGTAGTATTTTAGTTGCTTATTCTGTTTCTTATAATATTTAGGTGTTTCAGATACAGAATAACTGTTTTATGCAACTATTACATAAAATGTAGGAAATAATTTTGTCCTAAAATCTCAGGGCATTTGCCATTTTTACAATTTTTTTTTGCAGGACACATCTGCCCAAAGAGGGACTGTCCCTCGCAAAGCTGCACAGGTGGTAACCCTAGTGGTTATGTAAAAAAAAAAAAAAAAAAAAAAAAGCTAGACCTGGTGGTGGTGCTGCGGTAATGTTGTCTCCTCACAGTAAGACGCTGTCCAGTTCGATTCTCAGCTAGAGCGTCTTCTGCATGGAGACATGCGTGAATGGGCGTACCTTCGTTGAAGGTTGTGCGTCAGGCCCGGCAAGCTGGTACGTAAAAGTCAACTGCCAATTATTAGCGGACCGGAGTTCCGCTGTGGCGACCCCTAACTGGGAAAAGCCAAAAGAAACAAACAGGAACCCAGAGAAATGCAACAGAAAATGCAGATAAAAGTGGCATTTCTGATCTTGTACATAAACACACACACAAAATGAGATAAATCCAAATGCTAGACCAGAAGTGATAATATTTATATAGTCAGAAAGTGAGAATGCTAGTTTATTCAGGATCGTCAGGAAATAGTGTCAACAAAGACATTTTTGAGAATCTAAACTCCATATCAGAGCTAAGAAAAGCATAAAAAAGATATATATGCGTATACTGGAAATGTCATTCCAGTGAAAAGCATGTTTTGAAGGTATACTGAAATAAAATACAAAAAAGACAGAAGGAACCTGTAACATTCGGAAGAGAGTCTTCCTAAATGAGTATCCTGATGCCAAGGATAAGAAGCAAAGTAAGACAAAACATAGTGTAGGTGCAGGAAAAACAAGCCACATCCATTGTTGATTAAACACAGATTAAGCTACACATAGGCAATTCAGACGCATTTGTAATGTAACTGCACAGAAAATTTACATTTAAAGGATACATTTTAAAAAGGTAGAAGGACAAGATATAACTGAGGAAGTCTCATGGCCAACAGCTTCATTTTCCTTAACTGTGACACCACCTCGGCTCAAATACCCAAATGAGGTGAGTGGTTGGTTTACTAGGACAGTAGCTAATTCGACTGCATTCATGGAAAGACATTTCACACCAACAGTTAAATAACATTGTAATTGAGTTAAATGGAGCAACTGTGTACAGAGCACAAGGCCTTGGTGTAGACTATCATCAACCCAAGCTTTACCTTGACAGCAGATCCATAACTACTTTTTCACACCCATGGGTCAAGGAAGGTATAAAGAGTTCACATTTGTTGTCCCTTTGCAGCAGAAATCTTCCAGCTTTTCATTCTGTAGGTAAAAGCATCAGTGTTGTCATAATAGATTTTGGGAAGAATAAGGCAGGTCATGACTAAACCTTGCAAACTATACTTCAGAGACTGAATGACTGGCCTTAAAATGAATAAAGACAAGTGTGAAACTAAAAAAGCTAAACTTGAGTTTCAGAGGTTTATCATCATTCAGAAAGGCATGTCACCTGATCTTAACAAGGTCCAAACACATCAGGACTTAAACCCACGAAACAAAGTCATGGATGCAAGTAGTTTGGTAGATGCTACAAACTGCAGTGCACATTTCATAAAAAATTAGCAGATCCCCTGAGGAAAGTAATGAATAGATTGTCTTTTAAGTGGACATCAACAGTGTTTAAATAAATTGAAAAAGAGACAAGGTTCAGAAACAGTATAGCCTACTATAGCCCATATTGCAAAACACTTTTAGAAGGAGATGAAAGTGCTATGATCTACAGTGCTGAAACTATTACAAAATGATCAAACAGGAGTGACTGCTTATGAGAGTGTAACCTCATGCAGAAGCTGAGGAAAGGCAATCTCATAATGAATGAGAGGCTGTAGCTACCATGAGTGTGTCAACACATTTATATTTGTACTTTTGGAAAATACTTTGCATTGCTTACAAATCATAAGTATCTGGAGAAAATGTTCAGCAACTTCAGGACCAAGGTACCCTTATGCATAAGATGGATCTTGATGTTGATGACCTACAACTACAAAAAAGCAAGGGTGACATTGTGAATTATAATTACAAATAGCCACTTACTTTATCAGGCAAGAGGATGCACAGGTCACTTACAGAGATGAATCATTAGCCCAGCAGTCTCTGACCTATGTCTCACCACTCTCTCTGTGAACCAATGTCTTCCATAGATCTTTCATTCACAGCAACTGCCTTACACACACACACACACACACACACACACACACACACACACACACACACATACACACACACACACACACACACACACACACACACACACAATTCCCAGGGAAAATTGGCAGAATTCTGTACAGTTTTCATCCAGGCACAGTAGTATTGCCACCACTCTGAAAGAAGCCAGGAATTCCCAGTTACCAGTTCTTCTGAGATCAAGCCAAATATACAAAACACCAATTAATATTTATTTTACTGGCAGTGAGATTAAGCAGTTTCACAGATGGCATTTTCCATACAGCTTGCTAACCAACAGGGTAAATAATGGTTACCCTCTTCTCAGATAACATCAGTGCATAAATATTTAATATAATATGAAGTATTTACTAACAGACACCAAACCAGACAACAGGTTGTAGTCCCTCTGCAATTTGTCTAAAGTCCCTCTCTATTTTTGTAAATTATGACCTGGGAAAATCAGAATGTATTTCAACAACATTAGTAGATCTTCTCTGAAAGTGTATAATACACTTAACTTAATGCCCTGGGGGTAGCTCACCACTGAAGATCTGATGTATGTTGCCACAGGAACAGAGCACATAACCAGATGGGCAAATATATTTGTCTTCATGTAGGCAAGCACTTTTCCCAATGATCTCTGACTAGAGTACTGTGATAATACAACAAGCAGTCTTGGGGTGCCTTCTGTGTGGAGTCTGCATGTCCTCCCTGTGGTCGCGTGGGTTTCCTCCAGGTGCTCTGGTTTCCTCCCACATCCCAAACACATGGTGTAGGTGGATTGGAGACTCTAAATTGGCCCTAGGCATGATTGTGTGTGTGTGTGTGTGTGTGTGTGTGTGTGTGTGTGTGTGTGTGTGTGTGTGTGTGTGTGTGTGTGTGTGTGTGTGTGTGTGTGTGTGTGTGCCTTCTGTGGAAGGTTAGGTACCGGGCTGGCAACTCAACACCATAAAAACTCCACTGCCAATCATGAGATAGGTGATCTGCTGTGGCAACCCCTAACCGGGAAAAGCTGAAAGAAGAAGAGGTATTTTACCTCTTTGTACAGAGGACAACAATACTGACTGAAGGATCGCATTTTCATTGGCCATGGCTTAAAGTAACTAAGACTTTATATATCAGTCTAGGCTCAAATAATTTCTAATAAGAAAAATGAAATGTAAATATGGTTTGCTGCTATCCTAATTTAGATGACAGGTTGAAAAAAATGATATTTGGATTAGCTATACCAGATAATTCTGCGGAATGTTATCGAAGGATGTTCTGCTATGAATCTTAGGTCTTACATTATAGCATTAGATAATAAGTAATGATATTGTTATGCATTGGTTTTGGTGAATTTCATTAAACTATAAAGTAAAAAATGCATTACATCAGCATTTCAATACACACTTTATCCAAACTATACATCAATTCACATTATTAATAATGACTTAGTCAGACAGTGTGGCATTATACAAACCATTAAATAATCAATTTAAAAACAAATGATTCAAATCATTAAATAATTTATGCATCATTGTCCATATCTGCAGAGTTTTGGGGCAATCTGTGAAAGGAAACTGGCTAAATGGTAAAAGGTACCTTATGTGAGAGAGTGTGTGTGTGTGTGTGTGTTTGTGTGTATATTTATGCATGTACATATATTTGTGTGTGTGTGTGTGTGTGTGTGTGTGTGTGTGTGTGTGTGTGTGTGTGTGTGTGTGTGTGTGTGTGACTGAATGTACATACACACACACACACACACACACACACACACACACACACACACACACACACACACACACACACACACACACACACACACACACACACACACACACACACACACACACACACAGACACACACAAACAAACCTGCCTTCTTCTTTTGGCTTTTCCCGGTTAGGGATCGCCACAGCAGATCACCTGTCCGCTCATGACTGGCAGTGGAGTTTTACAGTGTTGAGTTGCCAGCCCGGCGCCCAACCTTCCACAGAAGGCACACACATGCACACACTCACACCTGGGGCCATTTTAGAGTGTGCAATCCACCTACAGCATGTCTTTGGGATGTGGGAGGAAACCTGAGCACCACATACACACCTGGCTAGATATAGATATTTAAGAATATTACAAATGGCAGATAACATTGAATGAAACAAAATGCATTATGCAATTTCATCTGTGATCAATTACAGCAAATGCAAAAAAATCACAAATTAATCATCGTAAAAGTAAAAAACTAGATTTTTGATTATAACTCTCTTTACTAAAGTCAGCACATTTATCAATGCTGGTTTTCAAGAGTCCATACTTGTATTTCATAATGTAGAGCTGACTTCATACCAGTTGTTATTTTCTATTTTTTCTTTGAATGGTGACGTGTTTTATTCACATAAGTATTTTTAAGTTGTTTAAAGCTGTGATGGCAGTATCTATGTGATTTGTGATGTCAGTTTTACCATTTATCATGTTTTGATGTATGGGACAGACAAAACATTTAGTTTTAGTTTGCTTTATTGGCTCATTTTGCTGAAGTTTCTGCATTTAATTTGCCCTGCCTTTTGTTTAGGATGGTCTGATTATTTTAGCCCAAATAATGTGGCATTTTCCTGTAAGGAATTTAACATTAACTGAGCTTCTACATTATTGTTGTTAAATGGCACAATATTAGCATACACTATATGTCAAAGTGCTACTAGGAATAGTGCATTGGATGACAACCAAATATAATCTAACAAGTATTTTTGCAGGCAGGTAAGCCATTAATCCTGTAGCAACACAACACTAGGAGGGGTTGTCCCTGCATACCTCATCTTCTTTATTTTTCTCACTCCAAGGTTACATAATCTCTGAGATGAGTGCTTGGCTTTTTCAGACAGCGCTTTAGAATAAAGGGAAGATTGTTCCAAAGTACATCAATGTAGTTTGAGTAATATGCATCTCCATACCTATTTGTGAATCTGAGAATATGTATAAAAGAAAAAACAAAGGACTCAAATACCCATTGAATTTTACATCATGTTAGTGTGTTATGTTCTGGATACTTAACTATGTAGATCAGAGCAATCTTTCCTCTCAGCTTGGTGCAGACTGCTGTCCCCCTCAAACCAAAGCTGAGGAGCAATGCTGGTACTGAAGAAATGCCAGTAATGACAGTGCTGGACTGCACCGTACCCCCACCTAATTGACATTTCTGACCATGCCCCCTAACAGCTGCCCCATTCAAGGTATGATGTAGATTAGTCAATGGACTTAAATTATGGGTACATGGGATAGATGATGCTCAAATTCATGGTAATTTCGGCTATACAACAAAATGCTGAGGTGTATTTTTCTATCATGACCAGCAGTAAATCTGGAAATTGTGTGGTACTTTAATTCAGACTTGTATATTAGTGTTTCCAGCAGATTAGTAAAAATGATGGGCAGAGTAAAAGTGCAAAGGGAATAAATACATTAATGCGGTTGCTTCTCTTGCACTAGAGGAGAAGATCTTGACCATTGACAGATTTCTTACTTTTCTGTCTATTTTTGTTAAGATGAAATTTACATGGAAGTCAAACATGAGCTGGGTATTTATAATAGCTCCTAGCAATTTACTGAAACCTATTACTTGACTTCCTGAGCCATTAAAAGCAAAGATGTGTGGGATGTCAGCTGAAGTGGAACTGTGCACTGTATCATGGGCAACATAATATCTGCTAGCAATCAGCATAGCCTTTGTCTTTCCAAAATTATTGTGCCAAAAGCCAAAAGAACTGAAGCTGTATTGCTGCTTACTAATGACTAGATAAATTAGTAACTGCCACAAGCATGCCTGTATCATCTGCTTAGTGCACTAGTTTGACAGTGTCACAGTAACTTGCCACGTCATTCACATAGACTGCTTATAAGAGAGGTGCTAATAGTAAGTATTGAATGACCCATCTTGTGTCACTGTGTGAGTGAGATTGCATTATTCCACCTCATTATTCATAATCTAAAGTCTAAGTACCAAACAAATCACTTGGTATACTAAGTGACAGCATATACTCATACATGCAGGGGTAAAATAACTAGCCTTTTCCTGACAGATAGAACAGGAGCTCCAGCAAGAGAATGATTGATTTACATTGTTACTGGATACGCAGAAGCAGGTGCTGAGAGCTTTAAGGACACAGGAGGAATTTTTTCCCACTGATACCACTTCATGTTTTAGGTTAAAAAGAAATGTATACAGCTGAATAGCTCTAACAGTGCAGATGGAAAATACTGGGAATTCTCAACAAGATGTCATTTGGTGGGAGAAAGGGTTTATATTTGTTGTAATTTGTCTTGACAGAATTGAAATAAAGTATGAGCCAAAACGATTCACAATTTTCTCACTATTTATGTCAAAGGATAGAGACTGCATAGGTTTAATCACTTGGGCATTAGGCCACAGTAGGGTGTAGTAGTTCATCATCAGTATAGCTCCATAAATTCCTAGGTTTGTGGAAACTTATATGCTACTCTCTGTGGTAGCAGCTTTGCTTTCCTGTAAGTATACACAGCTAAGTTTTAATTTTTGCTCTTTATATTTAAAGTTCCATAATATATTTGTGATGTTTAGACCAAAGGTGATATCAAAGTGACATCTGGTCTTTATCAAGGGAGTAGTCTAAGGAAGGTTCTTCAATCTATCAATTTATGATGATGATGATGGTCCATGGAAGGTTCTTCGATCTATCAATTTATGATGATGATGATGATGATGATGGTCCAAGGAAGATTCTTCGATCTATCAGTTTATGATGATGATAGTCCAAGGAAGGTTCTTCGATTTGTCAGTTTATGATGATAATGATGATGATGATGATGGTCCAAGGAAGGTTCTTTGATCAGTCAATTTATGATGATGATGATGATGATGATGGTCCAAGGAAGGTTCTTCGATCTGTCAGTTTATGATGATGATGATGATGATGATGATGGTCCAAGGAAGGTTCTTCGATCTGTCAATTTATAATGATGATGATGATGATGATGGTCCAAGGAAGGTACTTCGATCTGTCAATTTATGATGATGATGATGATGGTCCAAGGAAGGTTCTTCGATCTATCAGTTTATGATGATGATGATGATGATGATGACGGTCCAAGGAAGTTTCTTCGATCTGTCAATTTATGATGAATATGATGGTGATGATGATGATAGGACATACAGGACAGTATTTGCTGGACTGAGAAGTATATAAGATGAATTTAAGCTGTGTTGCATACTTCACTAGATAGTTCCAGTTTCTGAACAGCCTTCATTGCATAAACACACAACTCTGGATGCAGTTGTGGTAATCTGTGGCATGGCCTATACTAATAAGTCCTGCCCTGTAAGAAGATTTGCTTAGCATGGGATTAAATTAATTAATTCATTCATTGTTTTAAGTGACACCCCATCCCCATGTGCAAAAAATGGGAAAAAGGGTTGTGGATGGATGGAAGGATGTATTCGTTAACTGGATTGGCATACTGGTCTTAAGACCCCTTTCAAGCATGGCCCAGCCCAAACAGGCAAAGAAATATATACAAATGCAAAAACAGCATAAGAAGGATTGATCATCATCATCATCATCATCATCTTTCGGATTTTCCTGTTAGGGGTCGCCGCAGCGGATCATCTCTTTCCATTTCTTCCTATCCTCTGCATCTTGCTCTGTCACACCAACTGCCTGCATGTCCTCTCTCACCACATCCATAAACCTTATCTTAGGCCGTCCTCTTTTCCTCTTACCTGGCAGCTCCATCCTTAGCATCTTTTTCCCGATATACCCATCATCCCTCCTCAGCACATGTTCAAACCAATGCAATCTTGTCTCTCTTGCTTTGTCTCCAAACTGTCCAACATGAGCCGACCCTCTAATATACTGATTCCTAATCCTATCCATCCTAGTCACACCGAGTGCAAATCTTAACATCTTTAACTCTGCCACATCCAGCTCTGACTCCTGCCTTTTTGTCAAAGCCACTGTCTCCAACCCATATAACCTAGCTGGTCTCACTACTGTCTTGTAGACCTTCCCTTTCACTCTTACTGGTACCTGTCTGTCACAAATCACTCCTGACACTCTTCTCCACCCATTCCACCCTGCCTGTACTCTCTTCTCCACCTCTCTTCCACATTCACCATTACTTTGAATTGTTGATCCCAAGTACTTAAACTCGTCCACCTTTACCAGCTCTACTCCCTGCATCCTCACCATTCCTCTATGCTCCCTCTCATTTACACACATATATTCTGTCTAAGCCCTGCTGACCTTCATTCCTCTGCTCTCTAGAGCATATCTCCACCTCTCCAGAGTCTCCACAACCTGATTCCTACTCTCACTAGAGATCACAATGTCATCTGCAAACATCATAGTCCAGGGGGCCTCCTGTCTGATCTCATCTGTCAACCTGTCCATCACCAGAAAGGACTCAGAGCTGATCCTTGATGTAATCCCACCTCCACCTTAAACGGATCTGTCACTCCCACTGCTGTCCTCACCACTGTCACACTACCCTCGTACATATCCTGTACCACTCTTACATACTTCTCTGCCACTCCCGACTTCCTCATACAATACCACAACTCTTCTCTAGGCACCCTGTCATATGCTTTCTCCAAGTCTATAAAGACACAATGCAACTCCTTCTGACCTTCTCTGTATTTCTCCAATAACACTCTCAGAGCAAACATTGCATCTGTAGTGCTCTTTCCTGGCATGAAACCATACTGCTGATCACTAATCATCACCTCCCTTCTTAACCTAGCTTCTACTACTCTCTCCCATAACTTCAAGCTGGGACTGATCAATTTTATCCCTCTGTAGTTACTGCAGCTCTGCACATCTCCCTTACTCTTAAAGATAGGTACCAAAACACTTTTTCTCCACTCCTCAGGCATCCTCTGACTTTCCAAAATTTCATTAAACAATCTAGTTAAAAATTCCACTGCCATTTCTCCTAAGCACCTCCATGCTTCCATTGGGATGTCGTCTGGGCCAACAGTCTTTCCATTCTTCATCCTCTTCATAGCTGTCCTTACTTCCTCCTTGCTAATCTGTTTCACTTCCTGATTCACTATCCCCACATCATCCAACCTTCTCTCTCCCTCATTCTCTTCATTCATCAGCCTCTCAAAATATTCTTTCCATCTACTCAACACACTCTCCTCTCTTGTGAGTACCTTTCTCTCACTATCCTTTATCACCCTTACTTGCTGCACATCTTTCCCAGCTCTGTCCCTCTGTCTAGCCAATTGGTACAGGTCCTTTTCTTCCTGTTTAGTGTCCAGTCTCTCATACAACTCTCCATATGCCTTATCCTTAGCTTTTGCCACCTCTATCTTTGCCATGCGCCTCATCTCCTTATACTCATGTCTACTTTCATCATCTCTTTGACAATCCCACTTCTTCTTCGCCAGCCTCTTCCTCTGTATACTCTCCTGTACTTCCTCATTCCACCACCAGGTCTCCTTGTCCTCCTTCCTCTGTCCAGATGTCACACCAAGCACCTTTGTAGCAGTCTCCCTTACTAGTTCTGCTGTAGTTACCCAGCTATTCGGTAACTCTCGACTGCCTCCCAGTGCCTATCTTAACTCTTCCCTAAACTCCACTTCACAATCACCCTTTTATAACTCCCACCATTTAATCCTTGGCACTGCTTTCACACTCCTCCTCCTCTTCTTGATCACCAACATCATCCTACAGACCACCATTCTATGCTGCTTAATTACACTTTCCCCTGCCACCACTTTACAGTCTCCAATCTCCTTCAGACTGGCCCTCCTACATAGGATATAATCCACCTGTGTGCATCTTCCTCCACACTTGTACGTCACCCTATGCTCTTCCCTCTTCTTAAAATACGTATTCACCACAGCCATTGATAACATCAAATAAACTATATGTATAAAATTTATGAACAAAATAACAGGAAATAAGTATATTATGCAAATCTGAATAATATACAAATATATTTTTTAAATAAATACATGAACAGATAACAGGAAAACATACATAATGTGCAAGAGAAAGGTATCACAATAAAGTCATCATTCCAAAACTGCTCATCAGCAATGTGAACTGAATTGCACGTAAGGTTGTAAACATCTGTGCAGTAAGTGAAAAACGTTAACCAGATGTGGCAAAGCATTTACATGTACTAGCCTGATGAAGGTGTTCTTTCAGTAGTTTATGAATGATATCATATTACTGATTCTCCTAATACTGTCTGTTATAGACACCAGGGAGAATAGTAGAAAATTACATTTCAGTAACTGAGAGTGCAAATGGTGGTCATGGGGTCTATACAGGTAAAGCTGCAGGAGTCTGTCACAGAGTTGGGACTACTTCTGATGTACAGTTTGTTTTTGACTTAGGGAAGTCTGAAGGCAAATTTATTCAACAGGAAGTTTGCTCTGTCTTTTACCTATGTATGTATTTATTTATTTTTTTTTAGTGTAGAGCAGTGATGTTCAGTACTGAGACTTAACTGTAGAAATCTTAGAATTTTATTTTCTGCCTTTTACAGAATAGTCAAGTTCTGTGCTGAAAGGAAGGCAGAGGCTGGTAGCGTATATTCAAGTCTGGGTAATAAAACATTAATGGCTATAGCACATTCAGCAGTAAGGAAGTTATAGATTTTATAGGCTACCTTTAGCTGTGCAAGCACACCCTGAACTTGTTTTTCAATATGAATGGAAAATCCAAGTGCCAGCAGAGAACAGATCCACATCTGTTAGTCTGGGAGGCAATCTTGCCATGCACAGCTCTGTATTTCAGTGACAGAAATCTGTGTAGGTGAAGGGGAGCTACTTCACCTTGAAAAGATGGTCCCAGTAGGCAAGGTGCGGTGTGTCTGTTACCGACCGGGAGGTGACGTATCCATATGCCAGTATGTGTGTGTGTGTGTGTGTGTGTGTGTGTGTGTGTGTGTGTGTGTGTGTGTGTGTGTGTGTGTGTGTGTGCGCGTGTGTGTGCGTGTGTGTGTGTCTGTGTCAAAGAGTTTGTGAGTGTCTGTATGTGAATGCCTATTGTGAGTGCAGATATATACTGTGTGTGTGTGTGTGTGTGTGTGTGTGTGTGTGTGTGTGTGTGTGTGTGTGTGTGTGTGTGTGTGTGTGTGTGTCAAAGAGTTTGTGTGTCTGTATGTGAATGCCTATTGTGAGTGCAGATATATACTGTGTGTGTGTGTGTGTGTGTGTGTGTGTGTGTGTGTGTGTGTGTGTGTGTGTGTGTGAGAGAGAGTGTGTGTATCAAAGAGTCTGTGAGTGTCTGTATGTGAATGCAGATGTGTGTGTGTGTTTGTGAATGCCTATTCTGAGTGCAAATGTGTGTGTGTGCGTGTGTGTGTGTGTCTGTGCATGTGTGTGTGTGTGTGTGTGCACGCGCGTGTGTGTTTGTAGGTGTGAGACAGAGAGTTTGTGAGCGTAGGTATGTGAATGCCTATTTAAGTGCAGATATGTGTGTGGGTGTGTGACAGAGACTCTGTGAGTGTCTGTATGTGAATGCCTATTATGAGTGCAATTTTGTGTGCATGTGTGTGTGTGTGTGTGTGTGTGTGTGTGTGTGTGTAAGACACAGAGCTTGTGAATGTCTTTATGTGAATTCCCATTGTAAGTGCAAGTGTGAGTGTGTGTGTGTGTGTGTGTGTGTGTGTGTGTGTGTGTGTGTGTGTGTGTGTGTGTGTGTGTGTGTGTGTGTGTGAAAGAGAGACAGAGACTCTGCAAGTGTCTGTAAGAGAATGCCAATTGTAAATGCAAATGCTCGTGTGTGTGTGTATGTGTGTGTGTGTGTGTGTGTGTGTGTGTGTGTGTGTGTGTGTGTGTGTGTGTGTGTGTGTGTGTGTGTGTGTGTGTGACAGAGAGCTTGTGAATGTCTTTATGTGAATTCCCATTGTAAGTGCAAGTGGGAGTGTGTGTGTGTGTGTGTGTGTGTGTGTGTGTGTGTGTGTGTGTGTGTGTGTGTGTGTGTGTGTGAAAGAGAGACAGATACTCTGCGAGTGTCTGTAAGAGAATAACCCCCATGGATCAGGTCCTTTTTTGGTGGACCAAGGGGGCAACAAATGGAATCCCAGGTGGTCAAACCAGGTTCAGAACAAGACAAAAACAAGCGGAAGCAACAACCACAGAAAGAAAAACTAAATTTTTCAGACTTTGACATTCGCATTTTGAATTTGTCAAATAGTGTTTTATCTAATGATGTGATTTCAGTCTTGAAAAAAGGTTTTTCCTACGTACCAAGTAGTTCTGTTAATATTACCAGACTGTTAGTTGATTTCAAACTTTTTTGAGAAAATTAAACCTTCGTTACCTATTGCATTATTTAAATGTAGACAAACAAGATGTTTGTAACAAATTTAAAAAGAACAGCACATACAACCCCCCCCCCCTTGTGCAACACCTTGCAAGTGTTTGGTGACGTGTGAACTGGACATGAGGAATATTGTAAAGGACACCCACATGCATAACCTCACTGTGGAAGAACACCAGGCACTGTGTATTTTAAGTAAGAATTAAGACATTAGAGTAATGAGAGCCGATAAGGGTGGTATGATGGTGATTATGTGTACTGAAGATTATGTTAAAAACATTGAAGACATGTTTTTAAATGATACAGCTTATTCTGTTGTAGATAAGAATGTAATTAACAGCAGTTTTTTTGAGAATAAACACTGATCTGTTTGACATGTTTTGCCAGGGTAGTCTAGATTATGACACATATGAATATTTGTTAGTGGAACATCCCAGCATGGGACGTTTCTTTGGGATACCCAAAGTACACAAATCAGAAACAAATCCGCCCTTTAGGCCCATTATTTCAGCCAAGAGAACCAAGACAGAAAATATTTCTTTATGGCTAGATTACATACTTAATCCTATAGTGCAAAAAGTGAAGTCGTACCTTTGGGACTCCTGGCACCTTTTGGAAATTTTGAGGGATATTAACCTCACCCATGGTTATTTTTTATTTTGCGTCTTTAGACTGTACACATGCATCAACCAAGATGCTGGCATAGAATATCTGAGAGATTACCTTAATGGGTACACTGACTTTACACACAGTAAAATAGAGATGGTTTGCAGGCTTATGGGCATAGTTCTTGACAACAATTTTTTTTAATTCAACCAAAGATATTATAAGCAGACCTCAGGGGTGGCTATGGGGGCAAGGGTGGCCCCATCCTTTGCCAACCTTGTAATGGCCATGTGGGAGGAGAAATATTTGTATGTACATCCACAAAGGTCCCACATTATTTTATATCAAAGATTTATTGATGATTTGATATTTCTGTGGACTGGTGATGAGAGTGGATTTGAGTCCATTGTCAGGGACTTAAATCACACCACAGATTTTTTGGAATTCTCTGTGGGAAGTTTTGGTAGGACCATTCATTTTTTGGATATACATTTGGCTTTTGATACGTTCAGTAACCCTTTTGTGAGTAAGATTTATATGAAAGATGTTTTTGTCAACCAATATTTGCACAGAGATAGCTTACACCCTAGGCATATGAAGAAAGGAGTGATTAAGGGGAAATTTATTCGCCTCAGTAGACTCACATCTGATGATGACACTTTTTTTCAAGAGGTCATCATGTTGACACATTTTTTTGAACAAAGAGGGTATGACCAGGCTTGGTTAACCAGTATACACAAGGAAGTGTTTATCCTGAGACAAAATGCTGCCAAACCCAACATCGGGGGGGGGGGGAGTTGGTGATGTAAGTAACAACAGGAAAAAGAAGGACAACACATTGTTCACCATTTCTTTCCCCATCCCCATTGTCAATGAGATGGGTGTTATCAAACACATAATTAAGGACAATTGGAAGGTTTTGATGGGGAACAGGGAACTCATACAGATAGTTGGTGTAGAACCCAAGTTCACCTATAAGAAAATTAAGAACATCAAAAACATTTTGGAAAATGGTGTGGGGGGCACACTTTAGCATTAACTGAAGTGAACAGTGTTTGTGGTATTTTCTCCTGTAGAAAGTGT